>NW_027143698.1:0-50687 GCF_026170545.1 Melanerpes formicivorus
CCAGCCCAGCCCCGGTCCCAGCCCAGCCCAAGCCCTGGCCCAGCCCCAGCCCCAGCCCCAGCCCTGCCCTAGTCCCTGCCCCAGCCCAGTCCTGGTCCCAGCCCAGGCCCAGCCCTGCCCCAGCCCAAGCCCCAGCCCCAGCCCAGCCCCAGCCCCAGCCCTACCCCAGCCCTGCCCAGCCTCGGCCGCAGCCCAGCCCCAGCCCCAGCCCTACCCCAGCCCTGCCACAGCCTCGGGCCCAGCCCTGTCCCAGGCCCAGCCCAAACCCCAGCCCAGCCTCAGTCCTGCCCCAGCCACGGCCCCAGCCCTGCCCCAGCCCTGCACTGAACCCAGCCCCAGCCCCAGCCCCAGCCCCAGCCCTGGATCCAGCCCCAGTCGCAGCCCTGGATCCAGCCCTGCCCTAGCCCAGCCCCAGCCCTGGACCAAGCCCCACCCCTGAGCCGAACCCAGCCCCAGCCTGGCCCCAGCCCTGCCCTAGCTCCAGCCCTAGCCCTGTCCCCAGCCTTGGCCCGTGCCCCTGCCCCAGTCCCAGTCCTGCCCCATCCCAGCCCCCAGCCCCAGCCCCTGCCCTCAGCCCAGCCCCAGCCCCAGCCTCGCCCCCAGCCCTGTCCCCAGCCCCAGCCCCAGCCCATGCCTTGGTTCCAGCCCCAGCCCCAGCCCTGCGCCAACCCAGCCCCAGCCCAAGGCCCAGCCTCAAGCCTAGTCCCTGCCCCAGTCCTGGCCCCAATCCAGCCCCAGCCCTACCCCTACCTCAGCCCTAGCCCCAGCCCTGTCCACAGCCCCAGCCCTAGCCCAGCCCCAGCCCCACCCTCAGCCCCCAGCCCAGCTCCAGCCACTGCCCAGCCACAGCCTGACCCAGCCCCAGCCCTGCCCCATCCCCAGTCCGGCCCCAGTCCTGCCCCAGCCCTGGCCCCAGCCCCACCCTGGACCCAGCCCCAGCCCCAACATAGCCCCAGCCAGCCCCAGCCCAGACCCAGCCCCAGCCCCAGCCCCAGCCCAGCCCCTGCCCTAGCCCAGCCCCTGCCCTGGACCCAGCCCCAGCCCCACCCCAGCCTCATCCCCACCCCCGGCCCCAGCCCCGACCCCCAGCCCAGCCCTAGCCCAGCCCTGCCCCAGCCTCAGCCCTGCACCGAACCCAGCCCTAGCCCAGCCCCAGCCCCACCCTCAGCCCCAGCCCTGCTCCAGCCCCAGCCCAGCCCCAGCCCCAGCCCCAGCCCAACCCCAGCCCCAGCCCTGCCCCAGCCCTGGACCAAACCCCAGCCCCACCCCCGGCCCCATCCCCGGCCCCAGCCCATCCCTAGCCCAGCCCTGTCCCAGCCCCAGCCCTAGCCCAGCCCTACCCTGCCCCAGTCCCAGCCCCAGCCCCGGCCCAGCCCAGCCCTAAACCTAGCCCTGCCACAGCCCCAGGCCTAGCCCAGCCGTGCCCTCAGCCCAGCCCCAGCCCCAGCCCAGCCCCCGACCCATACCCAGCCTGGCCACAGCCCTGCCCCAGGCCCAGCCCCTGGCCGGACCTCAGCCCTGCCCCAGCCCTGGCTCCTGCCCCAACCCTGGCTCCAGCCCCAGCCCCAGCCCTGCGCCAACCCAGCCCCAGCCCAAGGCCCAGCCTCAAGCCTAGTCCTGCCCCAGCCCTGGCCCCAATCCAGCCCTACCCCTACCTCAGCCCTAGCCCCAGCCCTGTCCGCAGCCCCAGCCCCACCCCCACCCTCGCCACCAGCCCAGCCCCCAGCCCCAACCTTGGCCCCAGTCCAGACCCAGTTCCAGCCCTGCCCCAGCCCTGCCCCTGCCCCGGCCCCCAGCCCCGGCCCCAGACTCGGCCCCAGTCCAGCCCCAGGCCTAGCCCTGCCCCAGTCCCCGCCCCAGACCCAGCCACAGCCCCAGCCCTGTGCCAGACCTACCCCAGCCCAGCCCCGGTCCCAGCCCAGCCCAAGCCCTGGCCCAGCCCCAGCCCCAGCCCCAGCCCTGCCCTAGTCCCTGCCCCAGCCCAGTCCTGGTCCCAGCCCAGGCCCAGCCCTGCCCCAGCCCAAGCCCCAGCCCCAGCCCAGCCCCAGCCCCAGCCCTACCCCAGCCCTGCCCAGCCTCGGCCGCAGCCCAGCCCCAGCCCCAGCCCTACCCCAGCCCTGCCACAGCCTCGGGCCCAGCCCTGTCCCAGCCCAGCCCAGACCCCAGCCCAGCCTCAGTCCTGCCCCAGCCACGGCCCCACCCCTGCCCCAGCCCTGCACTGAACCCAGCCCCAGCCCCAGCCCCAGCCCCAGCCCTGGATCCAGCCCCAGTCGCAGCCCTGGATCCAGCCCTGCCCTAGCCCAGCCCCAGCCCTGGACCAAGCCCCAGACCTGAGCCAAACCCAGCCCCAGCCTGGCCCCAGCCCTGCCCTAGCTCCAGCCCCTAGCCCTGTCCCCAGCCTCGGCCCGTGCCCCTGCAACAGTTCCAGTCCTGCCCCATCCCAGCCCCCCAGCCCCAGCCCTGCCCTCAGCCCAGCCCCAGCCCCAGCCTGGCCCCAGCCCTGTCCCCAGCCCCAGCCACAGGCCCAGCCCCAGCCCCAGCCCCAGCCCTGCCCCAGCCCCTGCCCCAAGCCTGACCTCAGCCCTGCCCCAGCCCTGGCTCCTGCCCCAGCCCCTGGCTCCAGCCCCAGCCCAAGCCCTGCCCATGCCTTGGTTCCAGCCCCAGCCCCAGCCCTGTGCCAACCCAGCCCCAGCCCAAGGCCCAGCCTCAAGCCTAGTCCTGCCCCAGTCCTGGCCCCAATCCAGCCCCAGCCCTACCCCTACCTCAGCCCTAGCCCCAGCCCTGTCCGCAGCCCCCAGCCCTATCCCAGCCCCAGCCCCACCCTCAGCCCCAGCCCAGCTCCAGCCCCAGCCCCAGCCCCAGCCCCAGCCCCAGCCCCAGCCCAACCCCAGCCCCAGCCCTGCCCCAGCCCTGGACCCAGCCCCAGCCCCAGCCCCACCCCCGGCCCCATCCCCGGCCCCAGCCCATCCCTAGCCCAGCCCAGCCCTACCCTGCCCCAGTCCCAGCCCCAGCCCCGGCCTCAGCCCAGCCCTAACCTAGCCCTGCCACAGCCCCAGGCCTAGCCCAGCCGTGCCCTCAGCCCAGCCCCAGCCCCAGCCCAGCCCCCGACCCAGACCCAGCCTGGCCACAGCCCTGCCCCAGGCCCAGCCCCCTGGCCGGACCTCAGCCCTGCCCCAGCCCTGGCTCCTGCCCCAGCCCTGGCTCCAGCCCCAGCCCCAGCCCTGCCCATGCCTTGGTTCCAGCCCCAGCCCCAGCCCTGCACCAACCCAGCCCCAGCCCAAGGCCCAGCCTCAAGCCTAGTCCTGCCCCAGCCCTGGCCCCAATCCAGCCCTACCCCTCCCCCTACCTCAGCCCTAGCCCCAGCCCTGTCCGCAGCCCCCAGCCCCACCCTCACCCTCGCCACCAGCCCAGCCCCAGACCCAACCTTGGCCCCAGCCCAGACCCAGTTCCAGCCCTTCCCCAGCCCTGCCCCTGCCCCCGGCCCCAGCCCTGGCCCCAGACTCGGCCCCAGCCCAGCCCCAGGCCTAGCCCTGCCCCAGTCCCCGCCCCAGACCCAGCCACAGCCCCAGCCCTGTGCCAGCCCTACTCCAGCCCAGCCCCGGTCCCAGCCCAGCACAAGCCCTGGCCCAGCCCCAGCCCCAGCCCCAGCCCCAGCCCCAGCCCTGCCCTAGTCCCTGCCCCAGCCCAGTCCTGGTCCCAGCCCAGGCCCAGCCCTGCCCCAGCCCAAGCCCCAGCCCCAGCCCTACCCCAGCCCTGCCCAGCCTCGGCCGCAGCCCAGCCCCAGCCCCAGCCCTACCCCAGCCCTGCCACAGCCTCGGGCCCAGCCCTGTCCCAGGCCCAGCCCAGACCCCAGCCCAGCCTCAGTCCTGCCCCAGCCACAGCCCCACCCCTGCCCCAGCCCTGCACTGAACCCAGCCCCAGCCCCAGCCCAGCCCCAGCCCTGGATCCAGCCCCAGTCGCAGCCCTGGATCCAGCCCTGCCCTAGCCCAGCCCCAGCCCTGGACCAAGCCCCACCCCCTGAGCCGAACCCAGCCCCAGCCTGGCCCCAGCCCTGCCCTAGCTCCAGCCCTAGCCCTGTCCCCCAGCCTCGGCCCGTGCCCCTGCCCCAGCTCCAGTCCTGCCCCATCCCAGCCCCCAGCCCTAGCCCTGCCCTCAGCCCAGCCCCAGCCCCAGCCTCGCCCCAGCCCCTGTCCCCAGCCCCAGCCCCAGGCCCAGCCCCAGCCCCAGCCCCAGCCCTGCCCCAGCCCCAGCCCCAGGCCTGACCTCAGTCCTGCCCCAGCCCTGGCTCCAGCCCCAGCCCCAGCCCTGCCCATGCCTTGGTTCCAGCCCCAGCCACAGCCCTGTGCCAATCCAGCCCCAGCCCCAGCCCCAGCCCCACCTCCGGCCCCATCCCCGGCCCCAGCCCATCCCTAGCCCAGCCCTGTCCCAGCCCCAGCCCTAGCCCAGCCCTGCCCTGCCCCAGTCCCAGCCCCAGCCCCGGCCTCAGCCCAGCCCTAACCTAGCCCAGCCCCAGCCCCAGCCCAGCCCAGCCCCAGCCCCAGCCCCAGCCTGGCCCCAGCCCTGTCCCCAGCCCCAGCCCAGCCCCAGCCCTGCCCCAGGCCCAGCCCCTGGCCAGACCTCAGCCCTGCCCCAGGCCCAGCCCCAGCCCTGCCCAAGACTTGTTTCTAGCCCCAGCCCCAGCCCTGCCTCAGCCCCAGCCCCAGCCCAGCCCAGCCCCAGCCCCAGCCCCAGCCTGGCCCCAGCCCTGTCCCCAGCCCCAGCCCAGCTCCAGCCTTGCCCCAGGCCCAGCCCCTGGCCGGACCTCAGCCCTGCCCCCCGCCCAGGCTCCTGCCCCAGCCCTGGCTCCAGCCCCAGCCCCAGCCCTGCCCATGCCTTGGTTCCAACCCCAGCCCCAGCCCTGCACCAATCCAGCCCCAGGCCAAGGCCCTGCCTCAAGCCTAGTCCTGCCCCAGCCCAAGCCCCAGCCCAGCCCCCAGCCCCAGCCCTACCCCAGCCCTGCCGAAGCCTCGGGCCAAGTCCTGTCCCAGGCCCAGCCCAGACCCTAGCTCAGCCTCAGCCCAGGCCCCAGCCCTGCCCCAGCCCCAGCCCTAGCCCTGCCCTGCCCTCAGCCCAGCCCTAGATCGGCCACAGCCCTGTCCGCAGCCCCAGCCCCAGCCCCACCCTCGTCCCCAGCCCAGCCCCCTGCCCCAGCCCTACCCCTGCCCAGTCACGGTCCATGCCCAGCCCCAGCCCTGCCCCAGCCCCGGCCCCAGGCCCAGCCCCAGCCCTGCCCAAGACTTGCTTCTGCCCCAGCCCCAGCCCTGCCTCAGCCCCAGACCCAGCCCCAGACCCAGCCCCCAGCCCTGCCCCAGCCTCAGTCCTGCCCCAGCCCCGGCCCCACCCCCAGCCCCAGCCCTGCCCCCCAACCCAGCCACAGCAATGCCCCCAGCCCAGACCTGCCCCCAGCCCCAGCCCAAGGCCCAGCCTCCAGCCTACTCCAGCCCCAGCCCTGCCCCGGTCCAGCCCCAGCCCAGCCCCAGCCCAGCCCCAGCCCTGCCCCAGCCCAGCCCCAGCCACAGCCCAGCCACAGCCCTGCATCCAGCCCCAGCCCCCAGCCCCGGCCCCAGCCCTGCCCTAGCCCAGCCCCAGCCCAGCTCCAGTCACAGCCCAGCCACAGCCCTGGACCCAGACCCAGCCCAGCCCCAGCCCCAGCCCTGCCCTAGCCCAGCCCCAGCCCTGGACCAAGCCCCACCCCTGAGCCGAACCCAGCCCCAGCCTGGCCCCAGCCCTGCCCTAGCTCCAGCCCTAGCCCTGTCCCCAGCCTCGGCCCATGCCCCTGCCCCAGTCCCAGTCCTGCCCCATACCAGCCCCAAGCCCCAGCCCCAGCCTCACCCCCGGCCCCATCCCCGGCCCCAGCCCATCCCTAGCCCAGCCCCTGTCCCAGCCCCAGCCCTAGCCCAGCCCTGCCCTGCCCCAGTCCCAGCCCCAGCCCCGGCCTCAGCCCAGCCCTAACCTAGCCCAGCCCCAGCCCCAGCCCAGCCCAGCCCCAGCCCCAACCCCAGCCTGGCCCCCAGCCCTGGCCCCAGCTCCAGCCCAGCCCCAGCTCTGCCCCAGGACCAGCCCCTGGCCGGACCTCAGCCCTGCCCCAGCCCTGGCTCCGGCCCCAGCCCCGGCCCCAGCCCCAGCCCCAGCCCCTGCCCAAGACTTGTTTCTAGCCCCAGCCCCAGCCCTGCCTCAGCCCCAGACCCAGCCCCAGACCCAGCCCTGCCCCAGCCTCAGTCCTGCCCCAGCCCCGGCCCCACCCCCAGCCCCAGACCTGCCCCCAGCCCCAGCCCAAGGCCCAGCCTCCAGCCTACTCCAGCCCCAGCCCGTGCCCCCGGCCCAGCCCCAGCCCAGCCCCAGCCCAGCCCCAGCCCTGCCCCCAGCCCAGCCCGAGCCACAGCCCAGCCCCAGCCCTGGATCCAGCCCCAGCCCCAGCCCAGCCCTGCCCTAGCCCAGCCCCAGCCCAGCTCCAGTCACAGCCCAGCCACAGCCCTGGACCCAACCCCAGCCCAGCCCCAGCCCCAGCCCTGCCCTAGCCCAGCCCCAGCCCTGGACCAAGCCCCACCCCTGAGCCGAACCCAGCCCCAGCCCAGCCCCAGCCCTGCCCCAGGCCCAGCCCCTGGCCGGACCTCAGCCCTGCCCCAGCCCTGGCTCCTGCCCCAGCCCTGGCTCCAGCCCCAGCCCCAGCCCTCCCCATGCCTTGGTTCCAACCCCAGCCCCAGCCCTGTCCCCAGCCCCAGCCCAGCCCCAGCCCTGCCCCAGGCCCAGCCCCTGGCTGGACCTCAGCCCAGCCCAAGCCCTGGCCCAGCCTCATCCCCAGCCCCAGCCGCATCCTTGCCCACAGCCCAGCCCTAGCCCACCCCCAGCCCCAGCCCCCAGCCCTGCCCTAGTCCCTGCCCCAGCCCAGTCCTGGTCCCAGCCTAGGCCCAGCCCTGCGCCAGCCCAGCCCCAGCCCCAGCCCTACCCCAGCCCTGCCGCAGCCTCGGGCCCAGCCCTGTCCCAGGCCCAGCCCAGATCCCAGCCCAGCCTCAGTCCTGCCCCAGCCCAGCCCTGCCCCGGCCCAGCCCCAGCCCCATCCCAGCCCCCAGCCCCAGCCCTGCCCTCAGCCCAGACCCAGACCCAGCCTCGCCCCAGCCCTGTCCCCAGCCCCAGACCCAGGCCCAGCCCCAGCCCCAGCCCCAGCACTGCCCCAGCCGCAGCCCCAGGCCTGACCTCAGCCCTGCCCCAGCCCTGGCTTCTGCCCCAACCCTGGCTCCAGCCCCAGCCCCAGCCCTGCCCATGCCTTGGTTTCAGCCCCAGCCCCAGCCCTGCGCCAACCCAGCCTCAGCCCAAGGCCCATCCTCAAGCCTAGTCCTGCCCCAGCCCTGACCCCAATCCAGCCCCAGCCCTACCCCTACCTCAGCCCTAGCCCCAGCCCTGTCCGCAGCCCCAGCCCTAGCCCCAGCCCCAGCCCCAGCCCAGCCCCAGCCCCACCCTCAGCCCCAGCCCAGCCCCATCCCCAGTCCGGCCCTAGTCCTGCCCCAGCCCCGGCCCCAGCCGCACCCTGGACCCAGCCCCAGCCCCAGCCCCAGCCCCAGCCAGCCCCAGCCCTGCCCCAGGCCCAGCCCCAGGCCTGACCTTAGCCCTGCCCCAGCCCTGGCTCCAGCCCATGCCCCAGCCCCAGCCCTGCGCCAATCCAGCCCCAGCCCAAGGCCCAGCCTCAAGCCTAGTCCTGCCCAAGCCCTGGCCCCAATCCAGCCCCAGCCCTACCCCTACCTCAGCCCTAGCCCCAGCCCTGTCCGCAGCCCCAGCCCCAGCCCCACCCTCGCCACCAGCCCAGCCCCAGTTCCAGCCCTGCCCCAGCCCTGCCCCTGCCCCGGCCGCAGCCCCGGCCCCAGACTCGGCCCCAGCCCAGCCCCAGGCCTAGCCCAGCCCCAGTCCCCGCCACAGACCCAGCCACAGCCCCACCCGTGTGCCAGCCCTACCCCAGCCCAGCCCCGGTCCCAGCCCAGCCCAAGCCCCAGCCCTGCCCTGGACCCAGCCCCAGCCCCACCCCAGCCTCATCCCCAGCCCAGGCCCACCCCTGCCCCAGCCCAAGCCCCAGCCTTAGCCCCAGCCCCTGCCCCAACCCCAGCCCCAGCCCCATCCCTGCCCCCAGCCCAGCCCCAGCCCCAGCCCTGCCCCAGCGCAGCCCCAGCCACCGCCGAGCCCCAGCCCCAGCCCCAGCCTTGCCCCAGTCCCTGCCCCAACCCAGTCCTGATCCTAGCCCAGCCCCAGCCCTGCCCCAGCCTAGCCCCAGCCCCAGCCCAGCCCCTGCCGTGGACCCAGCCCCAGCCCCACCCCAGCCTCATCCCCAGCCCAGGCCCAGCCCTGCCCCAGCCCCAGCCCCACCCCCGGCCCCAGCCAAGCCCCACTCACGTCCCCAGCCCCAGCATCAGCCCAGCCCTAGCCCAGCCCTGCCCCAGCCCCAGCCCTGCACCGAACCCAGCCCCAGCCCGGCCCCAGCTCTGGCCCCAGTCTCGGCCCCTGCCCCAGCCCCAGCCCCACCCTCGGCCCCAGCCCAGCCCCTGCCCCAGGCCTGGACCCAGCCCCAGCCCAGCCCCAGCTCCAGCCCCAGCTTCTGCCCCAGCCCAGCCCCAGCCCCAGCCCAGCCCCAGCTCCAGCCCCAGCTTCTGCCCCAGCCCAGCCCCAGCCACAGCCCAGCCCCAGCCCTGGACCCAGCCCCAGTCGCAGCCCCTGGCCCAGCCCTGCCCTAGCCCAGCCCCTGCCCCACCCTCAGCCCCAGCCCATCTCCAGCCCCAGCCCCAGCCCCAGTCCCAGCCCAACCCCAGCCACAGCCCTGCCCCAGCCCAGCCCCAGCCCCAGCCCCAACCTCAGTCCCAGCCCTGCTCCCAGCCCTGCCCCAGCCCCGGCTCCAGCCCTACCCCAGCCCTGCCCCAGCCTCGGGCCCAGCCCTGCCCTAGGCCCAGCCCAGAACCCAGCCCAGCCCCAGCCCCAGCCCTTCTCCAGCCCCAGCCCTAGCCCAGCCCTGCCCTCAGCCCCAGCCCCGGCCCAGCCACAGCCACAGCCCCAGCCCTGTCCAAGACTTGGTTCCAGGCCCAGCCCCAGCCCTGCCCCCAGCCCAGACCCAGCCCAAGGTCCAGCCCTGCCCCAGCCCTGCCCTAGCCCCAGCCCCAGCCCCAGCCCTAGCCCCAGCCCTGCCCTCAGCCCAGCCCCAGCCCTTCCCCAGCCCCAGCCCTAGCCCAGCCCTGCCCTCAGCCCCAGCCCCGGCCCAGCCCCCAGCCACAGCCCAGCCCCAGCCCTGGACCCAGCCCCAGCCCAGCCCTGAAGCCAGCCCCAGCCCGGCCCCAGGCCTGCTCCAGCTCCGGCCCTAGCCCTGTCCCCAGCCCCAGCCCCTGCCCCAGCCCTGCCCCCTGCCCTGCCCCAGTCCCAGCCCCAGTCCCAGCCCCAGCCCCGGCCTCAGCCCAGCCCTAACCTAGCCCTGCCCCAGCCCCAGGCCTAGCCCAGCCGTGCCCTCAGCCCAGCCCCAGCCCTGGACCAAGCTCCACCCCTGAGCCGAACCCAACCCCAGCCTGGCCCCAGCCCTGCCCTAGCTCCAGCCCTAGCCCTGTCCCCAGCCTCGGCCCGTGCCCCTGCCCCAGTCCCAGTCCTGCCCCATCCCAGCCCCCAGCCCCAGCCCTGCCCTCAGCCCAGCCCCAGACCCAGCCTGGCCCCAGCCCTGCCCCGGCCCCAGCCCCAGCATCGGTCCCAGCCCAGCGCTAGCCCAGCCCTGCCCCCAGCCCTAGCCCAGCCCTGCCCCCCGCCTTAGCGCAGCCCAGCTCCAACCCGGCCCCAGCCCAGCCCCAGGCCTGCCCCAGCCCCGGCCCTACCCCAGCCCTGCCCCAGCCCCAGCCCTATCCCCAGCCCAATTCTGCCCTAGCCCTGTCCCGGTCCCCAGCCCAGTCCTGCCCCAGCCCCAGCCCTGTCCCAGCCCCAGCCCTGCCCCAGCCCTGGACCCAGTCCCAGCCCCAGCCCTGCCCCAGCCCCAGCCCAGCCCCAGTCCGCCCCAGCCCCGGCCTCAGCCCTAACCTGGACCCAGCCCCAGCCCAGCCCCAGCCCTGCCCCAGCCCTGCCCTCAGCCCAGCCCCAGCCCCAGCCCAGCCCCAGTCCTGCCCCAGCCCCGGCCTCAGCCCTACCCTGGACCCAGCCCCAGCCCAGCCCCAGCCCTACCCCAGCCCTGCCCCAGCCCAGCCCCTGCCCTGAACCCAGTCCCAGACCCAGCCCTGCACTGAACCCAGCCCCAGCCCGGCCCCAGCCCTGCCCTCAGCCCCCAGCCCCAGCCCCACCTTCGGCCCCAGCCCAGCCCCAGCCACAGCCCTGCCCACGCCTTGGTTCCAGCCCCAGCCCCAGCCCTGCGCCAACCCAGCCCCAGCCCAAGGCCTAGCCTCAAGCCTAGTCCTGCCCCAGCCCTGTCCCAATCCCAGCCCCAGCCCTAGCCCAGCCCTGCCCTCAGCCCCAGCCCCAACCCCAGCCCCACCCTCGGCCCCAGCCCAGCCACAGCCACAGCCCAGCCCCAGCCCTGGACCCAGCCCCGCCACAGCCACAGCCCAGCCCCAGCCCTGGACCCAGCCCCAGTCGCAGCCCCGGGCACAGCCCTGCCCTAGCCCAGCCCCAGCCCCACCCTCAGCCCCACCCCAGCTCCAGCCCCAGCCCCACCCTCAGCCCCAGCCCAGCCCCAGTCCCAGTCCCAGCCCCAGCCCCAGCCCAACCCCAGCCACAGCCCTGCCCCAGCCCTGGACCCAGCCCCAGCCCCAGCCTCACCCCCGGCCCCATCCCCGGCCCCAGCCCATCCCTAGCCCAGCCCTGTCCCAGCCCGAGCCCTAGCCCAGCCCTGCCCTGGACCCAGCCCCAGCCCCACCCCATCCTCATGCCCAGCCCAGGCCCAGCCCTGCCCCAGCCCAAGCCCCAGCCCCAGCCCCATCCGCTTCCCCCAGCCCAGCCCCGCCCCATCTCCATCCCTGCCCCCAGCCCAGCCCCAGCCCCAGCCCTGCCCCAGCCCAGCCCCAGCCCTGGACCCAGCCCCTGCCCCAGCCCTGTCCGAGTCCCCGCCCGCGCCCCCAGCCCCAGCCCCACCCCCCGGCCCCACCCCCGGCCCCAGCCCTGCCCCAGCCCCAGCCCAGCCCCTGCCCTGGACCCAGCCCCAGCCCAGCCCAGCCCTAGCCCCAGCCACAGGCCTGCCCCAGCCCAGCCCCAGCCACAGCCCAGCCCCAGCCCTGGACCCAGCCCCAGTCGCAGCCCCGGCCCCAGGCCAGCCCAAGCCCAGTCCCAGCCCCCACCCTCAGCCCCAGCCCAGCTCCAGCCCTAGCCCCAGGGATGCCCCAGCCCAGCCCCAGCCCCAGCCCCAGCCCTGCCCTAGCCCAGCCCCAGCCCCAGCCACAGCCCAGCCCCAGCCCCAGCCCCAGCCCTGCCCTAGCCCAGCCCCCGCCCCACCTTCAGCCCCAGCCCAGCTCCAGCCTCAGACCAGCCACAGGCCTGGACCCAGCCCCAGCCCTAGCCCGGCCCCAGCCCCAGCCCCAGCCCAATCCTTGCCCCCAACCCAGCCCAGCCCCGGTCCCAGCCCAGCCCAAGCCCTGGCCCAGCCCCCGCCCCAGCCCAATCCATGCCCCCAGCCAAGCCCTAGCCTGGCCCCAGCCCCAGCCCCAGCCCTGCCCTGCACCCAGCCCCAGCCCCACCCCAGCCTCATCCCCAGCCCAGGTCCAGCCCTGCCCCATCCCAGCCCCCAGCCCAGCCCCAGCCCCAGCCCCACACCAGCCCCTGCCCTGGACCCAGCCCCAGCCCCAGCCAATCCCCAGCCCCAGCCAAGCCCCAGCCCCAGGCCTGCCCCAGCCCAGCCACAGCCACAGCCCAGCCCCAGCCCTGGACCCAGTCCCAGTCACAGCCCCGGCCCCAGCCCAGCCCTAGCCCAGCCCCAGCCCCACCCTCAGCCCCAGCCCATCTCCACCCACAGCCCAGCCACAGCCCTGGACCTAGCCCCAGAGCAGCCCCAGCCTCAGCCGTGCCCTAGCCCAGCCCCAGCCCCAGCCCAAGCCCCAGCCCCAGCCCAAGCCCAGCCCCAGCCCTGCCCCAGCCCAACCCCAGCCCCATCCCAGCCCCCAGCCCCAGCCCTGCTCTCAGCCCAGCCCCAGCCCCAGCCTGGCCCCAGCCCTGTCCCCAGCCCCAGCCACAGCCCAGCCCCAGGCCCAGCCCCAGCCTAGCCCCAGCCCCAGCCCCAGCCCCAGCCCCAGGCCTGACCTCAGCCCTGCCCCCAACCCAGCCCCAGCCATGCCCCAAGCCCAGACCTGCCCCCAGCCCCAGCCCAAGGCCCAGCCGCCAGCCTACTCCTGCCCCAGCTCCGGCCCCAACCCAGCCCCAGTCCCGGCCCCAAACTCAGTCCCAGCCCTACCCCAGGACCAGCCCATCCCCCAGCCCAGCCTCAGCCCCGGCCCCAGCCCTGCCCCAGCTCTAGCCCCAGCCCTGTCCACAGCCCCGGCCCCTGCCCCAGCCCCAGTCCTGCCCCATCCCAGCCCCCATCCCCAGCCCTGCCCCAGCCCTGCCCTCAGCCCAGCCCCAGCTCCAGCCCCAACCCCGGCCCCATCCCCGACCCCAGCCCAGCCCTAGCCCAGCCCTGCCCACAGCCCAGCCCCAGGCCCAGACCCAGCCCTGGCCTCAGCCCAGCCCTAACTTAGCCCTGCCCCAGCCCCAGGCCTAGCCCAGCTGTGCCCTCACCCCAGCCCCAGCCCTGGACCAAGCCCCAGCCCTGAGCCAAACCCAGCCACAGCCTGGCCCCAGCCCTGCCCTAGCTCCTGCCCTAGGCCTGTCCCCAGCCTCGGCCCGTGCCCCTGCCCCAGTCCCAGTCCTGCCCCATCCCAGCCCCCAGCCCCAGCCCTGCCCTCAGCCCAGTTCCAGACCCAGCCTGGCCGCAGCCCTGTCCCCA
Source organism: Melanerpes formicivorus (assembly GCF_026170545.1). NCBI lineage: Eukaryota > Metazoa > Chordata > Aves > Piciformes > Picidae > Melanerpes > Melanerpes formicivorus. The sequence goes on from NW_027143698.1 coordinate 12,953, forward strand.
GCCCAGGACCCAGCCCCAGCCCCAGCCCTCTCCCAGTCCCCGCCCCAGCCCCAGCCCCAGCCCCACCCCCGGCCCCATCCCCGGCCCCAGCCAAGCCCCACTCACAGCCCCATCCCCGGCCCCAGCCCAGCTCCAGCCACACCCCAGTCACAGCCACTGCCCTGCCCCATCCCTAGCCCTGCCCCAGCCCAGCCCCAGTCCCAGCCCCAAGCCTGCCCCAGCCCAGCCCCAGCCACAGCCCAGCCCCAGCCCTGGACCCAGCCCCAGTCGCAGCCCCGGCCCCATCGCAGCCCTAGCCCAGCCCCAGCCCCACCCTCAGCCGCAGCCCAGCTCCAGCCACAGCCCAGCCACAGCCCAGCCACAGCCCTGGACCCAGCCCCAGTCCCAGCCCTGCCCTAGCCCAGCCCCAGCCCCAGCCCCAGCCCATCCCTAGCCCTGGACCCAGCCCCAGCCCCAGCCCAACCCCAGACCCAGCCCTGCTCCAGCCCAACCCCAGCCCCAGCCCAGCCCCCAGCCCCGGCCCTACCCCTGCCCAGTCCCGGTCCATGCCCAGCCCCAGCCCTGCCCCAGCCCCAGCCCCAGCCCCGGCCCCTGCCCTAGCCCCGGCCCAACCCCAGACCCAGCCCTGCTCCAGCCCAACCCCAGCCCCAGCCCCAGCCCCAGCCCATCCCTAGCCCTGGACCCAGCCCCAGCCCCAGCCCAACCCCAGACCCAGCCTTGCTCCAGCCCAACCCCAGCCCCAGCCCAGCCCCCAGCCCCGGCCCTACCCCTGCCCAGTCCCGGTCCATGCCCAGCCCCAGCCCCAGCCCTGCCCCAGCCCCACCCTCGTCCCCAGCCCAGCCCCTGCCCTAGCCCTACCCCTGCCCAGTCCCGGTCCATGCCCAGCCCCAGCCCTGCCCCAGCCCCGGCCCCAGCCCCAGCCCCAGCCTTAGCCCTGCCCAAGACTTGGTTCCTGCCCCAGCCCCAACCCTGCCCCAGCCCCACCCTCGGCCCCAGCCCAGCCCCAGCCCCAGCCCCAGCCCTGCCCCAGCCCAGCCCCAGCCCCTGCCCTGGACCCAGCCCCAGCCCAGCCCCAGCCCCAGCCCCAGCCCCAGGCCTGCCCCATCCTGGCCCCAGCCACAGCCCAGCCCCAGCCCTGGACCCAGGCCCAGTCGCAGCTCTGGCCCCAGCCCAGCCCTAGCCCAGCCCCCACCCCACCTTCAGCCCCAGCCCAGCTCCAGCCTCAGACCAGCCACAGGCCTGGACCCAGCCCCAGCCCTAGCCCGGCCCCAGCCCCAGCCCCAGCCCAATCCTTGCCCCCCAGCCCAGCCCAGCCCCCGGTCCCCAGCCCAGCCCAAGCCCTGGCCCAGCCCCCGCCCCAGCCCAATCCTTGCCCCCAGCCAAGCCCTAGCCCGGCCCCAGCCCCAGCCCCAGCCCTGCCCTGCACCCAGCCCCAGCCCCACCCCAGCCTCATCCCCAGCCCAGGTCCAGCCCTGCCCCAGCCCCAGCCCTGCCCCAGCCCAGCCCCAGCCACCACCCAGCCCCAGCCCCAGCCCCAGCCCCAGCCCTGCCCCAGTCCCTGCCCCAGCCCAGTCCTGGTCCCAGCCCAGCCCCAGCCCTGGACCGAGCCCCAGCACCACCCCAGCCTCATCCTCAGCCCTGCCCCAGCCTAGCCCCAGCCCCAGCCCAGACCCTGCCCTGGACCCAGCCCCAGCCCCAGCCCCAGCCCCAGGCCTGACCTCAGCCCTGCCCCCAACCCAGCCCCAGCCATGCCCCCAGCCCAGCCCTGCCCCCAGCCCTGCCATCAGCCCAGCCCCAGCTCAGGCCCCAGCCCTGTCCACAGCCCCGGCCCCTGCCCCAGCCCCAGTCCTGCCCCATCCCAGCCCCCATCCCAAGCCCTGCCCCAGCCCTGCCCTCAGCCCAGACCCAGCTCCAGCCCGGCCCCAGCCCTGACACTGCCCCGGCCCCAGCCCCACCCTCAGCCCAGCCCCAGCCCCAGCCCTGCCCCAGCCCTGGACCCAGCCCCAGCTCCAGCCCCAACCCCGGCCCCATCCCCGGCCCCAGCCCAGCCCTAGCCCAGCCCTGCCCTCAGCCCAGCCCCAGGCCCAGACCCAGCCCTGGCCTCAGCCCAGCCCTAACCTAGCCCTGCCCCAGCCCCAGGCCTAGCCCAGCCGTGCCCTCACCCCAGCCCCAGCCCTGGACCAAGCCCCAGCCCTGAGCCAAACCCAGCCCCCACCTGGCCCCAGCCCTGCCCTAGCTCCAGCCCTAGCCCTGTCCCCAGCCTCGGCCCGTGCCCCTGCCCCAGTCCCAGTCCTGCCCCATCCCAGCCCCCAGCCCCAGCCCTGCCCTCAGCCCAGTTCCAGACCCAGCCTGGCCCCAGCCCTGTCCCCAGCCCGCTCCCAGTCCCCGCCCCAGCCCCAGCCCCAGCCCCAGCCCTGCCCCAGCCCCACCCTCGTCCCCAGCCCAGCCCCTGCCCCAGCCCTATCCCTGCCCAGTCCCGGTCCATGCCCAGCCCCAGCCCTGCCCCAGCCCCAGCCCCAGCCCCTGCCCTGCCCCAGCCCCACCCTCGTCCCCAGCGCAGCCCCTGCCCCAGCCCTACCCCTGCCCAGTCCCGGTCCATGCCCAGCCCCAGCCCTGCCCCAGCCCCGGCCCCAGCCCCAGCCCCAGCCTTAGCCCTGCCCAAGACTTGGTTCCTGCCCCAGCCCCAGCCCTGCCCCAGCCCCACCCTCGTCCCCAGCCCAGCCCCAGCCCCAGCCCCAGCCCTGCCCCAGTCCCTGCCCCAGCCCAGTCCTGGTCCCAGCCAAACCCCAGCCCTGGACCGAGCCCCAGCACCACCCCAGCCTCATCCCCAGCCCTGCCCCAGCCTAGCCCCAGCCCCAGCCCCAGTCCCAGCCCCAGGCCTGACCTCAGCCCTGCCCCCAACCCAGCCCCAGCCATGCCCCCAGCCCCAGGCCTGCCCCAGCCCAGCCCTAGCCAGAGCCCAGCCCCAGCCCTGGACCCAGCCCCAGTCGCAGCCCTGGCCCCAGCCCAGCCCTAGCCCAGACCCAGCCCTGCCCCAGCCCAACCCCAGCCCCAGCCCAGCCCCCAGCCCTGGCCCTGCCACAGACCAACACCAGCCACAGCCCAGCCCCAGCCCCAGCCCCAGCCCCGGCCCCAGCCCAAGCACTAGCCCAGCCATGCCCTCAGCCCAGCCCCAGGCCCGGACCCAGCCCCAGCCCTGAGCCGAACCCAGCCCCAGCCTGTCCCCGGCCCTGCCCCAGCCCAACCCCAGCCCCAGCCCCACCCCAGCCTCATACCCAGGCCAGGCCCAGCCCCTGCCCCCAACCCAGCCCCAGCCCTGGCCCCAGCCCAGCCCTGCCCCCAGCCCCAGCCCAAGGCCCAGCCTCCAGCCTACTGCTGCCACAGCCCCGGCCCCAACCCAGCCCCAGTCCCGGCCCCAAACTCAGGCCCAGCCCTACCCCAGGCCCAGCCCATCCCCCAGCCCTGTCCACAGCCCCAGCCCCTGCCCCAGCCCCAGTCCTGCCCCATCCCAGCCCCCATCCAAAGCCCTGCCCCAGCCCTGCCCTCAGCCCAGCCCCAGCCCCAGCCCAGCCCCAGCCACCGCCCAGTCCCAGCCCTGGACCCAGCCCCAGCCCCAGCCCTCTCCCAGTCCCTGCCCCAGCCCTAGCCCCAGCCCCACCCCCGGCCCCATCCCCGGCCCCAGCCCAGCTCCAGCCACAGCCCAGCCACAGCCCCAGCCCTGCCCCAGCACAGCCCCAGGCCCAGCCCAGCCCCTGCCCTGGACCCATCCCCATCCCAGCCCCAGCCCCAAGCCTGCCCCAGGCCAGCCCCAGCCCAGCCCCAGCCCTGGACCCAGCCCCAGCCCCAGCCCAACCCCAGCCCCGGCGCTACCCCTGCCCAGTCCCGGTCCATACCCAGCCCCAGCCCTGCCCCAGCCCCGGCCCCAGCCCTGCCCCTGCCCCAGCCCCAGCCCTGCCCAAGACTTGGTTCCAGCCCCAGCCCCAGCCCTGCCCCAGCTCCACACTCGTCCCCAGCCCAGGCCCTGCCCCAGCCCTACCCCTGCCCAGTCCCGGTCCATGCCCAGCCCCAGCCCTGCCCAGCCCTGCCCCAGCCTCAGCCCTGCCCAAGACTTGGTTCCAGCCCCATCCCCAACCCTATCCCAGCCCCACCCTCGGCCCCAGCCCAGCCCCAGCCCCAGGCCTACCCTGCCCTGGACCCAGCCCCAGCCCCACCCCAGCCTCATCCCCTGCCCAGCCCCAGCCCTGCCCCAGCCCAAACCCCATCCCCGGCCCCATCCCCATCCCTGCCCCCAGCCCAGCCCCAGCCCCAGCCCTGCCCCATCCCAGCCCCAGCCCCAGCCCCAGCCCTGCCCTCAGCCCAGCCCCAGGCCCGGACCCAGCCCCGGCCTCAGCCCAGCCCTAACCTAGCCCTGCCCCAGTCCCTGCCCCAGCCCAATCCTTGTCCCAGCCCAGCCACAGCCCAGCCCCAGCACTGCCCCAGCCCAGCCCCAGCCCCAACCCTGCCCCATCCCCATTCCGAGCCCAGCCCTAACCTAGCCCTGCCCAGCCCCAGCCCTGCACTGAACCCAGCCCCAGCCCGGCCACAGCCCTGGTCCCAGCCCCAGTTGCAGCCCCGGCCCCAGCTCCGCCCTAGCCCAGCCCCAGCCCCACCCTCAGCCCCAGCCCAGCTCCAGCCACAGCCCAGCCACAGCCCTGGACCTAGCCCCAGCCCAGCCCCATCCCCAGAACTGCCCAAGCCCTGCCCTCAGCCCAGCCCCAGCCCCAGCCCGGCCCCAGTCCTGCCCCAGCCTAGCCCCAGCCGCCGTCCAGCCCCTGCCCCGGCCCAGTCCCAGCTCTGGCCCCAGCCCCAGCCCCAGCCCTACCCCAGCCCAGCCCCAGCCACAGCCCAGCCCCAGCCCTGGATCCAGCCCCAGTCGCAGACATGGCCCCAGCCCAGCCCTAGCCCAGCCCCAGCCCCATTCTCAGCCCCAACCCAGCTCCAGCCACAGCCCTGGACCCAGCCCCAGCCCTGCCCCAGCCCAGCCCCAGCCTCAGCCCAGCCCCAGCCCTGGACCCAGCCCCAGTCGCAGCCCCGGCCCCAGCCCCGCCCTAGCCCAGCCCCAGCCCCACCCTCAGCCCCAGCCCAGCTCTAGCCACAGCCCAGCCACAGCCCTGGACCTAGCCCCAGCCCAGCCCCATCCCCAGAACTGCCCAAGCCCTGCCCTCAGCCCAGCCCCAGCCCCAGCCCGGCCCCAGTCCTGCCCCAGCCTAGCCCCAGCCCCCGTCCAGCCCCTGCCCCGGCCCAGTCCCAGCTCTGGCCCCAGCCCCAGCCCCAGCCCTACCCCAGCCCAGCCCCAGCCACAGCCCAGCCCCAGCCCTGGGTCCAGCCCCAGTCGCAGACACGGCCCCAGCCCAGCCCTAGCCCAGCCCCAGCCCCACTCTCAGCCCCAACCCAGCTCCAGCCACAGCCCTGGACCCAGCCCCAGCCCAGCCCCAGCCCCAGCACTGTCCTAGCACAGCCCCAGCCCTGGCCCAACCCCAGCCCAAACCCCATCCTTTCCCCCAGCCCAGCTCTAGCCCTGCCCCAGTCCCAGCCCCAGCCCAGCCCCCGCCCTGGACCCAGCCCCAGCCCCACCCCAGCCTCATCCCCAGCCCAGGCCCAGCTCTGCCCCACCAAAGCCCCAGCCCCAGCCCCAGCCCCAGCCCTGCCCCAGCCCAGCCCCAGCCACCGCCCAGTCCCAGCCCTGGACCCAGCCCCAGCCCCACCCTCAGCCCCAGCCCAGCTCAAGCCACTGCCCAGCCACAGCCCTGGACCTAGCCCCAGCCCAGCCCCAGCCCCAGCCATAGCCCTGACCCAGCCCCGGACCCAGCCCCAGCCCTAGCCCAGACCCAGTCCCAGCCCCAGCCCAACCCCAGCCCCAGCCCTGCCCCAGCCCAACCCCAGCCCCAGCCCAGCCCCCAGCCCCGGCCCTACCCCTGCCCAGTCTCGGTACATGCCCAGCCCCAGCCCTGCCCCACCCTCATCCCCAGCCCAGTCCCTGCCCCAGCCCTACCCCTGCCCAGTCCCGGTCCATGCCCAGCCCCAGCCCCAGCCCTGCCCAAGACTTGGTTCCAGCCCCAGCCCCAGCCCTGCCTCGGACCCAGCCCCAGCCCCAGCCCCAGCCCCAGCCCTAGCCCTACCCTGGACCCAGCCCCAGCCCCAGCCCAGCCTCATCCCCTGCCCAGCCCCAGCCCTGCCCCAGCCCAAGCCCCAGCCCCAGCCCCATCCCCATCCCTGCCCCCAGCCCAGCCCCAGCCCTGCCCCATCCCAGCCCCAGCCCAAGGCCCAGCCTCAAGTCTAGTCCTGCCCCACCCCTGGCCCCAATCCAGCCCCAGCCCTACCCCCACCTCAGCCCTAGCCCCAGCCCTGTCCGCAGCCCCAGCCCCAGCCCCACCCTCGCCACCAGCCCAGCCCCAGTTCCAGCACTGCCCCAGCCCTGCCCCTGACCCGGCACAAGCGCCTGCCCCAGACTCGGCCCCAGCCCAGCCCCAGCCCCAGCCCCGGCCCCAGCCCTGCCCCAGCTCTGGCCCCAACCCTGTCCCCAGCCCTGGCCCCTGCCCCAGCCCCAGCCCTAGCCCAGCACTGCCCTCAGCCCCAGCCACAGCCCAGCCCCTGCCCTGGATCCAGCCCCAGTCACAGACCCGGCCCCAGCCCAGCCCTAGCCCAGCCCCAGCCCCACCCTCAGCCCCAACCCAGCTCCAGCCACAGCCCAGCCACAGCCCTGGACCCAGCCCCAGCCCAGCCCCTGCCCCAGCACTGTCCTAGCACAGCCCCAGCCCTGGACCAAGCCCCACCCCTGAGCCGAACCCAGCCCCAGCCTGGCCCCAGCCCAGCCTCAAGCCTAGTCCTGCCCCAGCACTGGCCCCAATCCAGCTCCAGCCCTACCCCTACCTCAGCCGTAGCCCCAGCCCTGTCCGCAGCCCCAGACACAGCCCCAGCCCCACCCTCGCCACAGCCCAGCCCCAGCCCCAACCTTGGCCCCAGCCCAGCCCCAATTCAAGCCCTGCCCCAGCCCTGCGCCTGCCCCGGCCCCAGCCCCGGCCCCAGACTCAGCCCCAGCCCAGCCCCAGGCCTAGCCCTGTACCAGCCCTACCCCAGCCCAGCCCCGGTCCCAGCCCAGCCCAAGCCCTGGCCCAACCCCAGCCCAAACCCCATCCTTGCCCCCAGCCCAGCTCTAGCCCTGACCCAGTCCCAGCCCCAGCCCAGCCCCAGCCCTGGACCCAACCCCAGCCCCACCCCAGCCTCATCCCCAGCCCAGGCCTAGCCCTGCCCCAGCCCCAGCCCCACCCCCGGACACATCCCCAGTCCCAGCCCAGCCGTAGCCCAGCCCTGCCCCAGTCCCAGCCCTGCCTAGCCCCAGCCCTGCACCGAACCCAGCCCTAGCCCGGCCCCAGCCCTGTCCCAGCTCTGTCCCCAGCCCTGTCCCCAGCCCCGGCCCCTGCCCCTGCCCCAGCCCCAGCCCTAGCCCAGCCCTGCCCTCAGCGACAGCCCCAGCCCCAGCCCCACCCCCACCCTCGGCCCCAGCCCAGCCCCTGCCCCAGCCCTGCCCCTGCCCCAGCCCTGCCCCGGCCCAGCCCCAGCCCCAGCCGAGTCCCTGCCCCAGCCCCAGCCCCAGCCCAACCCCAGCCCCAGCCCTGCCCCAGCCCAAACGCAGGCCCAGCCCAGCCCTAGCCCCAGCCCTACCCCTGCCCAGTCCTGGTCCATGCCCAGCCCCAGCCCTGCCCAGCCCTGCCCCAGCCTCAGCCCTGCCCAAGACTTGGTTCCAGCCCCATCCCCAACCCTACCCCACCCCCACCCTCGGCCCCAGCCCAGCCCCAGCCCCAGGCCTAGCCCTGCCCTGGACCCAGCCCCAGCCCCACCCCAGCCTCATCCCCTGCCCAGGCCCAGCCCTGCCCCAGCCAAAAGCCCAGCCCCGGCCCCAACCCCATCCCTGCCCCCAGCCCCAGCCCTGCCCTCAGCCCAGCCCCAGGCCTGGACCCAGCCCAATCCTTGTCCCAGCCCAGCCACAGCCCAGCCCCAGCACTGCCCCTGCCCAGCCCCAGCCCCAGGCCAGCCCCAGCGCTGGACGCAGCCCCAGCCCCAACCCTGCCCCATCCCCATTCCCAGCCCAACCCTAGCCCAGCCCTGACACAGCCCCAGCCCTAGTCCAGCCCTGCCCTCAGCCCAGCCCCAGGCCCGGACCCAGTCCCGGACCCAGCCCAGCCCTAACCTAGCCCTGCCCAGCCCCAGCCCTGCACCGAACCCAGCCCCAGCCCGGCCCCAGCCCTGCCCCAGCTCTGTCCCCAGCCCTGTCCCCAGCCCCGGCCCCTGTCCCAGCCCCGGCCCTAGCCCAGCCCTGCCCTCAGCCCCAGCCCCAGCCCCAGCCCCAGCCCCACCCTCGGCCCCAGGCCAGCACCTGCCCCAGCCCTGCCCCATCCCAGCCCCAGCCCCAGCCCAGCCCCAGCCCTGGAACCAGCCCCAGCCCAGCCACAGCCCCAGCCACAGCCCCAGCCCCAGCCCTGGTCCCAGCCCCAGTCGCAGCCCTGGCCCCAGCCCCGCCCTAGCCCAGCCCCAGCCCCACCCTCAGCCCCAGCCCATCTCCAGCCACAGCCCAGCCACAGCCCTGGACCCAGCCCCAGCCCAACCCCATCCCCAGAACTGCCCCAGCCCTGCCCTCAGCCCAGCCCCAACCCCAGCCCGGCCCCAGTCCTGCCCCAGCCCTGGACACAGCCCCACCCTGGACCCAGCCCCAGCCCCAGCCCAGCCCCAGCCCTGCCCCAGCCTAGCCCCATCCCCAGTCCAGCCCCTGCCCTGGACCCAGTCCCAGCCCCAGCCCAGCCCAAGCCCAGCCCCAGCCACCGCCCAGCCCCATCCCTGCCCCCAGCCCAGCGCCAGCCCCTGCCCTGCACTAACCCTGCCCCAGCCTAGCCCCAGCCCCAGCCCAGCCCCAGCCCAATAGTTGCCCCCAGCCCAGCCCTAGCCCGGCCCCAGCCCCAGTCCCAGCCCCAGCCCTGCACTGGACCCAGCCCCAGCCCCATCCCAGCCTCGCCCCAGCCCTGTCCCGAGCCCCAGCCACAGCCCAGCCCCAGGCCCAGCCCCAGCCTAGCTCCAGGCCAGCCGCAGCCACCACCCAGCCCCAGCCCTGCCTCCAGCCCAGCCCCAGCACCACACTAGCCCCAGCCCAGCCCCTGCCCTGGACCCAGCCCCAGCCCAGCCCCAGCCTCATCCCCTGCCCAGGCCCAGCCCTGCCCCTGCCCAGCCCCGCCCCAGCCCAAGGCCCAGCCTCCAGCCTACTCCAGCCCCACCCCCGGCCCCAGCCCATCCCCAGCCCTGCGTCAGCCCTGCCCCAGCCCTAGACCCCAGCCCATCCCCAGCACAACACCAGCACAGCCCCAGCCCTGCCCCGGCCCCGGCCCCAGCCCCGGCCCCAGCCCAGCACCAGCCACAGCCCAGGCACAGCCCCCGGCCTGCCCCAGCCCCAGCCCTGCCCCAGCCTAGCTCCAGCCCAGACCCTGTCGTGGACCCAGCCCCAGCCCAGCCCCAGCCCCAGCCCCAGCCCAGTTCCAGCCCAGCCCCAGCCCTGGGCCCAGCCCCAGCCCTGGACCCACCCCCAGTCGCTGCCCCGGCCCCAGCCCAGCCCTAGCCCAGCCCCAGCCCCAATCTCAGCCCCAGCCCAGCTCCAGCCCCAGCCCCAGGCCTGCCCCAGCCCAGCCCCAGCCACAGCCCCGGCCCCAGCCCAGCCCTAGCCCAGCCCCAGCCCCAACCTCAGCCCCAGCCCAGCTCCAGCCCCAGCCCCAGGCCTGCCCCAGCCCAGCCCCAGCCACAGCCCAGCCACAGCCCCAGACCTAGCCCCAGCCCAGCCCCAGACACAGCCCTACCCTAGCCCGGCCCCAGCCCAGCCCCAGCCCCAGCCACAGCCCTGCCCCAGCCCTGGACCCAACCCCAGCCCCAGCCCAGCCCCAGCCCCAGCCCCAGCCCAACCCCAGCCCCAGCCCCAGCCCCGGCCCCAGCCTCAGTCCCAGCCCAGCTCCCAGCCCCTGTCCCAGCCCTGCCTCCAGCCCCTGCCCCAGCCCTGGCCAGTCCCTGCCCCAACCCAGACCTGGTCCCAGCCCTGGCCCAGCCCTGCCCCAGCCTCGGACCCAGCCCTGTCCCAGGCCCAGCCCAGAACCCAGCCCAGCCTCAGCCCCGGCCCCGGCCCCAGCCCTGCCCCAGCCCCAGCCCTAGCCCAGCCCTGCCCTCAGCCCAGCCCTTGCTCGGCCACAGCCCTGTCTGCAGCCCCAGCCCCAGCCCCACACTCGTCCCCAGCCCAGCCCCAGCCCCAGCCCTGCCCCAGCCCCGGCCCCAGCCCCAGCCCCAGCCCTGCCCCAGCCCCGGCCCCAGCCCCAGCCCTAGCCCTGCCCCAGCCCTGTCCAAGCTCTGGCCCCAGCCCTGTCCCCGGCCCCAGCCCCAGCCCCAGCCCTGCCCCAGCCCTGTCCCAGCTCTGGCCCCAGCCCCAGCACCAGCCCTGACCCAGCCCTGTCCCAGCTCTGGCCCCAGCCCCAGCCCCAGCCCTGCCCCAGCCCCGGCCCCAGCCCCAGCCCAGCCCCAGCCCCAGCCCTGCCCAAGCCCCAGCCCCAGCCCCAGCCCCATCCCCAGCCCTGCCCCAGCCCTGTCCCAGCTCTGTCCCCAGCCCTGTCCCCAGCCCCGTTCCCAGCGCCAGCCCTAGCCCAGCCCTGCCCTCAGCCCCAGCCCCAGCCCCACCCTCGGCCCCAGCCCAGCCCCTGCCCCAGCCCTGCCCCGGCCCAGCCCCAGCCACCGCCCAGCCCCAGCCCTGGACCCAGCCCAGCCCTAGCCCAGCCCCAGCCCCACACTCAGCCCCAGCCCAGCTCCAGCCCCAGCCCTGCCCCAGCCCAACCCCAGCCCCATCCCAGCCCCCAGCCCCGACCCTGCCCCAGCCCAACCCCAGCCCCATCCCAGCCCCCAGCACCAGTCCTGCCCCATCCCAGGCCCCGGCTCCAGCCCTACCCCAGCCCTGTCCCCAGCCCCAGCCCTAGCCCAGCCCTGCCCTCAGCCCCAGCCCCAGCCCCAGCCCCACCCTCGGCCCCAGCCCAGCCCCTGCCCCAGCCCTGCCCCGGCCCAGCCCCAGCCCCAGCCCAGCCCCTGCCATGGACCCAGCCCCAGCCACCGCCCAGCTCCAGGCCTGGACCCAGCCCCAGTCGCAGCCCCGGCCCCAGCCCAGCCCTAGCCCAGCCCCAGCCCCACCCTCAGCCCCAGCCCAGCTCCAGCCACAGCCCTGGACCCAGCTGCATCCCTGCCCCATCCCAGGCCCCATCCCCAGCCCGGCCCCAGCCCTGACCCAGCCCCGGCCCCAGCCTTGTCCCCAGCCCAGCCCCAATCCCAGCCCCAGCCCCAGCCCTGCCCCAGCCCTGTCCCAGCTCTGGCCCCAGCCCCAGCACCAGCCCTGACCCAGCCCTGTCCCAGCTCTGGCCCCAGCCCCAGCCCCAGCCCTGCCCCAGCCCCGGCCCCAGCCCCAGCCCAGCCCCAGCCCCAGCCCTGCCCAAGCCCCAGCCCCAGCCCCAGCCCCATCCCCAGCCCTGCCCCAGCCCTGTCCCAGCTCTGTCCCCAGCCCTGTCCCCAGCCCCGTTCCCAGCGCCAGCCCTAGCCCAGCCCTGCCCTCAGCCCCAGCCCCAGCCCCACCCTCGGCCCCAGCCCAGCCCCTGCCCCAGCCCTGCCCCGGCCCAGCCCCAGCCACCGCCCAGCCCCAGCCCTGGACCCAGCCCAGCCCTAGCCCAGCCCCAGCCCCACACTCAGCCCCAGCCCAGCTCCAGCCCCAGCCCTGCCCCAGCCCAACCCCAGCCCCATCCCAGCCCCCAGCCCCGACCCTGCCCCAGCCCAACCCCAGCCCCATCCCAGCCCCCAGCACCAGTCCTGCCCCATCCCAGGCCCCATCCCCAGCCCCGCCCCAGCCCTGCCCTCAGCCCAGCCCCAGCCCCAGCCCGGCCCCAGCCCTGCCCCAGCCCCGGACCCAGCCCCAGCCCCAGCCCCAGCCCCAGCCCTGCCCCAGCCCCGGCTCCAGCCCTACCCCAGCCCTGTCCCCAGCCCCAGCCCTAGCCCAGCCCTGCCCTCAGCCCCAGCCCCAGCCCCAGCCCCACCCTCGGCCCCAGCCCAGCCCCTGCCCCAGCCCTGCCCCGGCCCAGCCCCAGCCCCAGCCCAGCCCCTGCCATGGACCCAGCCCCAGCCACCGCCCAGCTCCAGGCCTGGACCCAGCCCCAGTCGCAGCCCCGGCCCCAGCCCAGCCCTAGCCCAGCCCCAGCCCCACCCTCAGCCCCAGCCCAGCTCCAGCCACAGCCCTGGACCCAGCTGCATCCCTGCCCCATCCCAGGCCCCATCCCCAGCCCGGCCCCAGCCCTGACCCAGCCCCGGCCCCAGCCTTGTCCCCAGCCCAGCCCCAATCCCAGCCCCAGCCCCAGCCCTGCCCCAGCCCAAACCCAGCCCCAGCCCAGCCCCAGCCCCTGCCCTGGACCCGGCCCCAGCCCTGCCCCAGCCCCAGGCCTGCCCCAGCCCAGCCCTAGCCAGAGCCCAGCCCCAGCCCTGGACCCAGCCCCAGTCGCAGCCCTGGCCCCAGCCCAGCCCTAGCCCAGACCCAGCCCTGCCCCAGCCCAACCCCAGCCCCAGCCCAGCCCCCAGCCCTGGCCCTGCCACAGACCAACACCAGCCACAGCCCAGCCCCAGCCCCAGCCCCACCCCTGGCCCCAGCCCAAGCCCTAGCCCAGCCATGCCCTCAGACCAGCCCCAGGCCCGGACCCAGCCCCAGCCCTGAGCCGAACCCAGCCCCAGCCTGTCCCCGGCCCTGCCCCAGCCCAACCCCAGCCACAGCCCTGCCCCAGCCATGGACCCAGCCACTGCCCCAGCCCCAGCCCTGCCCGGGCCCAGCCCCAGCCCCAGCCCTGCCCCAGCCCCACACTCGGCCCCAGCCCAGCCCCAGCTCCAGCCCTCCCCGGGCCCAGCCCCAGCCAGAGCTCAGCCCCAGCCCTGGACCCAGCCCCAGTCGCAGCCCTGGCCCCAGCCCATCCCTAGCCCAGACCCCGCCCCACCCTCAGCCCCAGCCCAGCTCCAGCCACAGACCACCCACAGCCCTGGACCCAGCCCCAGCCCCAGCCCCAACCCCGGCCCCATCCCCGGCCCCAGCCCAGCCCTAGCCCAGCCCGGACCCAGCCCCAGCCCTGAGCCAAACCCAGCCCCAGCCTGGCCCCAGCCCTGCCCTAGCTCCAGCCCTAGCCCTGTCCCCAGCCTTGGCCCGTGCCCCTGCCCCAGTCCCAGTCCTGCCCCATCCCAGCCCCCAGCCCCAGCCCTGCCCTCAGCCCAGCCCCAGACCCAGCCTGGCCCCAGCCCAGCCCCAGCCACCTCCCAGCCCCACCCTCAGCCCCAGCCCAGCCACTGCCCCAGCCCTGCCCCTGCCCTGGACCCAGCCCCAGCCCAGACCCAGCCACAGCCCCAGCCCAGCCCCAGCCCAGCCCCAGCCACAGCCCAGCCCCAGCCTTAGACCCAGCCCTAGTCGCAGCCCCTGCCCCAGCCCTACCCCTGCCCAGTCCCGGTCCATGCCCAGCCCCAGCCCTGCCCAGCCCCAGCCCCAGCCCCAGCCCTGCACAAGACATGGTTCCAGCCCCAGCCCCAGCCCTGCCCCAGCCCCTCCCTCGGCCCCAGCCCAGCCCCAGCCTCAGCCCTAGCCCTGCCCTGGACCCAGCCCCAGCCGCACCCCAGCCTCATCCCCTGCCCAGCCCCTGCCCTGCCCCAGCCCAAGCCCCAGCCCCATCCCCATCCCTATCCCTGCCCCCAGCCCAGCCCCAGCCCCAGCCCCAGCCCCAGCCCAAGCCCTGCCCCAGTCCCTGCCCCAGCCCAGTCCTGGTCCCAGCCCAGCCACAGCCCAGCCCCAGCACTGCCCCAGCCCTGGACCCAGCCCCAGCCCAGCCCCAGCCCCAGCCTTGCCCCAGCCCTGCCCTCAGCCCAGCCCCAGCCCCAGCCAAGCCCCAGCGGCAGCCCCAGCCCCAGCCCCAGCCCCGCCCTAGCCCAGCCCCAGCCCCAGTCACAGCCCAGCCCCAGGCCTGGACCCAGCCCCAGTCGCAGCCCCGGCCCCAGGCCAGCCCAAGCCCAGCCCCAGCCACACCCTCAGCCCCAGCCCAGCCCTAGCCCAGCCCTGCCCTCAGCCCAGACCCAGACCCAGCCTGGCCCCAGCCCTGTCCCCAGCCCTGCCCCAGCCCAGCCCGAGCCACCTCCCAGTCTCAGCCCTGGACCCAGCCCCAGCCCCAGCCCCAGCCCCACACCTTGCCCCAGCCCCTGCCCCAGCAAAGCCCCAGCCCCAGTACAGACCCTGCCCTGGACCCAGTCCCAGCCACCGTCCAGCCCCAGCACTACCCCAGCCCAGCCCCGGTCCCAGCCCAGCCCAAGCCCTGGCCCAGCCCCAGCCCAAACTCCATCCTTGCCCCCAGTCCAGCCCTAGCCCTGCCCCAGTCCCAGCCCCAGCCCAGCCCCAGCCCTGCACCGAACCCAGCCCCAGCCCGGGCCCAGCCCTGCCCCAGCTCTGGCCCCAGCCCCGGCCCCTGCCCCAGCCCCAGCCCTAGCCCAGCCCTGCCCTCAGTCCAAGCCCCAGCCCCAGCCCCACCCTCGGCCCCAGCCCAGCCCCTGCCCCATCCCTGCCCCAGCCTAGCCCCAGCCCCAGCCCAGCCCCTGCCCTGGACCCAGCCCCAGCCCAGCCCCAGACACAGCCCCAGCCCAGCCCCAGCCACAGCCCAGCCCCACCCTCAGCCCCAGCCCAGCTCCAGCCCCAGCCCTGCCCCAGCCCTGCCCTCAGCCCAGCCCCATCCCCAGCCCAGCCCCAGCCCTGCCCCAGCATAGCCCCAGCCCCAGTCCAGACCCTGCCCTGGACCCAGCCCCACCCCAGCCCTGCCCCAGCCCTGCCCCAGCCTAGCCCCAGCCCCAGCCAAGCCCCTGCCCTGGACCCAGCCCCAGCCCCACCCCAGCTTCATCCCCAGCCCAGGCCCAGCCCTGCCCCGGCCCAGCCCTAGCCCCAGCCCCAGCCCCAGCCAAGCCCCACTCACGGCCCCATCCCTGGCCCCAGCCCAGCCCTGCCCCAGCCCCAGCCCTGCACTGAACCCAGCCCCAGCCCGGCCCCAACCCAGCCCCAGCCCAGCCCTGCCCCAGCCCTGCCCCAGCCCAGCCCCAGCCACCGCCCAGCCCCAGGCCCAGCCCCAGCCTAGCCCCAGCCCTGTCCCCAGCACCAGCCACAGCCCAGCCCCAGGCCCAGCCCCAGCCTAGCCCCAGCCCTGCCCCAGGCACAGCCCTAGGCCTCACCTTAGCCCTGCCACACCCTGGCTCCTGCCCTAGCCCAGCCCCAGCCCCAGCCCCAGCCCAACCCCAGCCACAGCCCTGCCCCAGCCCAGCCCCAGCCCCAGCCCAACCCCTGCCACAGCCCTGCCCCAGCCCTGGACCCAGCCCCAGCCCCAGCCCCACCCCCGGCCCCATCCCCGGGCCCAGCCCAGCCCTAGCCCAGCCCTGCCCTGCCCCAGTCCCAGCCCCAGCCCCGGCCTCAGCCCAGCCCTAACCTAGCCCTGCCCCAGCCCTAGGCCTAGCCCAGCCTTGCCCTCAGCCCAGCCCCAGACCCAGGCCCAGCCCCAGCCTTGCCCCAGCCCCAGCCCCTGGCCAGACCTCAGCCCTGCCCCAACCCTGGCTCCAGCCCCAGCCCCAGCCCTGACCATGCCTTGGTTTCAGCCCCAGCCCCAGCCCCAGCCCTGTCCGCAGACCCAGACACAGCCCCACCCTTGCCACCAGCCCAGCCCCAGCCCCAACCTTGGCCCCAGCCCAGACCCAGTTCCAGCCCTGCCCCAGCCCTGCCCCTGCCCCGGCCCCAGCCCCGGCCACAGACTCGGCCCCAGCCCAGCCCCAGGCCTAGCCCTGCCCCAGTCCTCGCCCCAGCCCCAGTCCCAGCCCCAGCCCTGTGCCAGCCCTACCCCAGCCCAGCCCCGGTCCCAGCCCAGCCCAAGCCCTGGCCTAGCCCCAGCCCCAGCCCCAGCCCTGCCCCTGCCCAGCCCCAGCCCCAGCCCTACCCCAATCCCTGCCCCAGCCCAGTCTTGGTCCCAGCCCAGGCCCAGCCCTGCCCCAGCCCAAGCCCCAGCCCAGACCCAGCCCCAGCCCTACCCCAGCCCTGCCCTCAGCCCAGCCCTAGCTCGGCCAGAGCCCTGTCCGCAGCCCCAGCCCCAGCCCCAGCCCCACCCTCCTCCCCAGCCCAGCCCCAGCCCTACCCCTGCCCAGTCACCGTCCATGCCCAGCCCCAGCCCTGCCATAGCCCCAGCCCCAGCCCCAGCCCTGCCCCAGCCTCAGTCCTGCCCCAGCCCTAGCCCCAGCCCTGCCCCAGCCCCAGCCCCAGCCCCAGCCCCAGCCCTGCCCCCAACCCAGCCCCAGCCATGCCCCCAGCCCAGACATGCCCCCAGCCCCAGCCCAAGGCCCAGCCTCCAGCCTACTCCAGCCCCAGCCCCGGCCCCAACCTCAATCCCAGCCCTACCCCAGGCCCAGCCCCTGCCCCCTGCCCAGCCCCAGCCCTGTGTCAGCCCTGCCCCAGCCCTAGTCCCCAGCCCACCCCCAGCACAGCACCAGCACAGCCCCATCTCTAGACCCAGCCCAGCCCCAGTCCCAGCCCCGGCTCCAGCCCAGCCCCAACCCCTTCCCCAGCCCTGCCCAGCCCCAGCCACAGCCCTAGCCCCAGCCCTGGTCCCAGCCTCAGTTGTAGCCCCGGCCGCAGCCCCGCCCTAGCCCAGACCCAGCCCCACCCTCAGCCCCAGACCAGCTCCAGCCACAGCCCAGCCACAGCCCTAGACCCAGCCCCAGCCCAGCCCCATCCCCAGAACTGCCCCAGCCCTGCCCTCAGCCCAGCCCCAGCCCTGGACCCAGCCCCAGTCGCAGCCCCGGCCCCAGGCCAGCCCAAGCCCAGCCCCAACCCCAACCTCAGCCCCAGCCCAGCCCCAGCCCCAGCCCCAGCCCTGCCCTAGCCCAGCCCCAGTCCCAGCCCCAGCCCAGCCCCAGCCCCAGCCCCAGCCCTGCCCTAGCCCAGCCCCAGCCACAGACACAGCCCAGCTCCAGCCACAGCCCAGCCCCTGCCCTGGACCCAGCCCCAGCCCAGGCCCAGCCCCAGGCCTGCCCCAGCCCAGCCACAGCCACAGCCCAGCCCCTGCCCTGGACCCAGCCCCAGCCCAGCCCCAGCCCCAGGCCTACCCCAGCCCAGCCACAGCCACAGCCCAGCCACAGCCCTGGACCCAGACCCAGTCACAGCCCCGGCCCCAGCCCAGCACTAGCCCAGCCCCAGCCCCAGCCCCAGCCCTGCCCCAGCCCAGCCCCAGCCCTAGCCCAGCCCCAGCCCCACCCTCAGCCCCAGCCCAGCTCCAGACACAGCCCAGCCACAGCCCTGGACCTAGCCCCAGAGCAGCCCCAGCCTCAGCCGTGCCCTAGCCCAGCCCCAGCCCCAGCCCCAGCCCCAGCCCCAGCCCCAGCCCCAGCCCAAGCCCAGCCCCAGCCCTGCCCCAGCCCAACCCCAGCCCCATCCCAGCCCCCAGCCCCAGCCCTGCCCTCAGCCCAGCCCCAGACCCAGCCTGGCCCCAGCCCTGTCCCCAGCCCCAGCCACAGCCCAGCCCCAGGCCCAGCCCCAGCCTAGCCCCAGCCCCAGCTCCAGCCCGGCCCCAGCCCTGACACTGCCCCGGCCCCAGCCCCACCCTCAGCCCAGCCCCAGCCCCGCCCCCGGCCCCATCCCCGACCCCAGCCCAGCCCTAGCCCAGACCTGACCCAGCCCCAGCCCTAGCCCAGCCGTGCCCTCAGCGCAGCCCCAGGCCCAGACCCAGCCCTGGCCTCAGCCCAGCCCTAACTTAGCCCTGCCCCAGCCCCTGGCCTAGCCCAGCCGTGCCCTCACCCCAGCCCCAGCCCTGGACCAAGCCCCAGCCCTGAGCCAAACCCAGCCCCAGCCTGGCCCCAGCCCTGCCCTAGCTCCTGCCCTAGGCCTGTCCCCAGCCTCGGCCCGTGCCCCTGCCCCAGTCCCAGTCCTGCCCCATCCCAGCCCCCAGCCCCAGCCCTGCCCTCAGCCCAGCCCCAGGCCCAGCCCTGTCCAAGACTTGGTTCCAGCCCCAGCCCCTTCCCAGCCCCAGCCCCAGCCCTAGTCCTGCCCTGGACCCAGCCCCAGCCCGGCCCCAGCCCTGCCCCAGCCTAGCCACAGCCCTGCCCCAGCCCAGCCACAGCCCTGCCCCAGCCCTGGCTCCTGCCCCAGCCCTGGCTCCAGCCCCAGCCCCAGCCCTGTGCCAACCCAGCCCCAGCCCAAGGCCCATCCTCCAGCCTAGTCCTGCCCCAGCCCAAGCCCCAATCCAGCGCCAGCCCTACCCCTACCTCAGCCCTAGCCCCAGCCCTGCCCTCAGCCCCAGCCCCAGCCCCAGCCACACCCTCGGCCCCTGCCCAGCCCAGCCCCAGCCCTGCCCCGGCCCAGCCCCTGCCCTGGACCCAGCCCCAGCCCAGCCCCAGCCCCACCCTCAGCCCCAGCCCAGCTCCAGCCACAGCCCAGCCACAGCCCTGGACCCAGCCCCAGCCCAGCCCCAGCCCTGCCCTCAGTCCAGCCCCAGCCCCAGCCCGGCCCTAGTCCTGCCCCAGCCCAGCCCCAGCCCCAGTCCAGCCCCTGCCCTGGACCCAGCCCAGCCCCAGCCTAGGCCCGGCCCAAGCCCTAGCCGTGCCCCAGCCCTTCCTCAGCCCCAACCCAGGCCCCACCTCCAGCCCTGCCCCCAGCCCCAGCCGCAGCCCTGGCCCCAGCCTCCAGCCCCAGCCCAGCCCCAGCCGTGCCCCCTGCCCCGGCCCCAGCCCCCAGACCCAGCCCAGCCCCAGCCCCCAGCCTAGCCCTGCCCCCCAGCTCAGCCCCAGCCCAGCCTTAGCCCCAGCCCAGCCCCAGCCCCAGCCCCAGCTCAGCCCTGCCCCCAGACCTGGTCCAGGACGCAGCCATGCCCCAGCACTGCCCCCAGCCCCAGCCCCAACCCAGCCCCAGCCCTGCCACCAGCCCAACTCCAGCCCCAGCTAATCCCTGCCAACAGACCCGGCCCCGTCCCAGTCCAGCTCCAGCCCTGCCCCAGCCCTGCCACCAGCCCAACCCCAGCCCTGCCCCAGCACTGGCCCCAGCCCAGCCCCAGCTCATCCTCAGCCAAGCCCCGGCCCCAGCCCCTGCCCCAGTCCTGCCCCAGCCCCAGCCCCATTCCCGGCCTCAGCCCTGCCCCATCCCCGGTTCCAGCCCCGGCCGTAGCCCCAGCCCAGCCCCAGCCCAGCCCCGACCCCAGCCTCAAGCCCCAGACCTGGCCCCAGCCCAGCCCCAGCCCTGCCCAAGCCCCGGCCCCAGCCCCAGCCTCAGCCCTGCACCGAACCCAGCCCCAGCCCGGCCCCAGCCCTGCCCCAGCTCTGGCCCCAGCCCTGTCCCCAGCTCTGCCCCAGCCCCAGCCCAGCACCAGCCCCGGCCCGAGCCCAGCCCCATCACTACCCCAGCCCTGCCCAAGCCTTGCTTCCAGCCCCAGCCCCTGCACCAGCCCCGGCCCCTCCCCCAGCTCAGCCCCAGCCCAGCTCCAGCCTTGCCCCAGCCCCACCCCCAGCCCAGCCCCAGCCCTGCCCCCAGCCCAGCCCCAGCCCCAGCCTAGCCCCGGCCCATGCCCTAGCTGTTCCCCGGCCCAAGCCCTAAGCCGTTCCCCAGCCCTTGCTCAGCCCCAACCCAGCCCCCACCTCAAGCCCTGCCCCCAGCCCCAGACCCAAACCCTGGCCCCAGCCCCGAGCCCCAGCCCAGCCCCAGCCCTGCCAGCAGCCCTGCCCCAGCCCCAGCCCAGCCCCCAGCCCTGCCCGAGCCCTAGTCCCCAGCCCACCCCCAGCACAGCACCAGCACAGCCCCAGCCCTAGACCCAGCCCAGCCCAGCCCCAGCCCCAGCCCCGGCTCCAGCCCAGCCCCAACCCCTTCCCCAGCCCTACCCCAGCCCCTGACAAACCCCAGCATCAGCTCAGACCCTGCCCAGCCCCGGTCTGGGCCCCAGCCCTAGCTCCAACCCTGCCCCCAGCCCCAGCCCAGCCCTCAGCCCCAACCCCAGCCCCCAGCCCATCCCCAGCCCTGGCCCAGCCCTGCCCCCAGCCCAGCCCCAGCCCCAGCCTAGCCCCGGCCCAAGCCCTAGCTGTGCCCCAGCCCTTCCTCAGCCCCAACCCAGGCCCCAACTCCAGCCCTGCCCCCAGCCCCAGCCCCAGCCCTGGCCCCAGCCTCCAGCCCCAGCCCAGCCCCAGCCGTGCCCCCTGCCCCGGCCCCAGCCCCCAGACCCAGCCCAGCCCCAGCCCCCAGCCTAGCCCTGCCCCCAGCTCAGCTCCAGCCCAGCCTTAGCCCCAGCCCAGCCCCAGCCCCAGCCCCAGCTCAGCCCTGCCCCCTGACCTGGTCCAGGACACAGCCATGCCCCAGCACTGCCCCCAGTCCCAGCCCCAACCCAGCCCCAGCCCTGCCACCAGCCCAACCCCAGCCCCAGCTAATCCCTGCCCCCAGACCCGGCCCCGTCCCAGTCCAGCTCCAGCCCTGCCCCAGCCCTGCCACCAGCCCAACCCCAGCCCTGCTCCAGCCCTGGCCCCAGCCCAGCCCCAGCTCATCCTCAGCCAAGCCCCGGCCCCAGCCCCTGCCCCAGTCCTGCCCCAGCCCCAGCCCCATTCCCGGCCTCAGCCCTGCCCCATCCCCGGTTCCAGCCCCGGCCGTAGCCCCAGCCCAGCCCCAGCCCAGCCCCGACCCCAGCCTCAAGCCCCAGACCTGCCCCCAGCCCAGCCCCAGCCCCAGCCTAGCCCCGGCCCATGCCCTAGCCGTTCCCCGGCCCAAGCCCTAGCCGTTCCCCAGCCCTTGCTCAGCCCCAACCCAGCCCCCACCTACAGCCCTGCCCCCAGCCCCAGACCCAAACCCTGGCCCCAGCCTCCAGCCCCAGCCCAGCCCCAGCCCAGCCCCAGCCATGCCCCCTGCACCGGCCCCAGCCCCCAGCCCCAGCCCAGCCCCAGCCCCGGCCCGAGCCCAGCCCCAGCCCTGCCCAAGCCTTGGTTCCAGCCCCGGCCCTAGCCCCAGCCCAGCCCCAGCCCCGGCCCCAGCCCAGCCCCATCCCTGCCCCATCCCTGCCCTCAGCCCCAGCCCCAGCCCTACTCCAGCCCTGGCCACAGCCCCAGCCCCAGCCGTGCCCCCTGCCCCGGCCCCAGACCCCATCCCCAGCCCAGCCCCAGACCTGCTCCAGCCCCTGCCCTAGCCCTGCCCCAGCCCCGGCCCCAAACCCGGCCCCATCCCAGCCCCAGCCCAGTACGAGGCCTCAGCCCAGACCCTGCACCAGCCCAGCCCCCAGCCCAGTCCTAGCCCAGGCCCAGCTCTGCCCCACCAAAGCCCCAGCCCCAGCCCCAGCCCCAGCCCTGCCCCAGCCCAGCCCCAGCCACTGCCCAGTCCCAGCCCTGGACCCAGCCCCAGCCCTCTCCCAGTCCCTGCCGCAGCCCCAGCCCCAGCCCCAGCCCCACCCCCGGCCCCAGCCCCGGCCCCAGCCAAGCCACATACATGGCCCCATCCCCGGCCCATGGCCCCATCCCCGGCCCCAGCCCAGCTCCAACCACAGCCCATCCACAGCCCCAGCCCTGCCCCAGCCCAGCCCCACGCCCAGCCCAGCCCCTGGCCTGGACTCAGCCCCATCCCAGCCCCAGCCCCAAGCCTGCCCCAGCCCAGCCCTGGACCCAGCCCCAGCCCCAGCCCAACCCCAGCCCCGGCGCTACCCCCTGCCCAGTCCCGGTCCATACCCAGCCCCAGCCCTGCCCCAGCCCCGGCCCCAGCCCTGCCCCAGCCCCAGCCCCAGCCCTGCCCAAGACTTGGTTCCAGCCCCAGCCCCAGCCCTGCCCCAGCCCCACACTCGTCCCCAGCCCAGGCCCTGCCCCAGCACTACCCCTGCCCACTCCTGGTCCATGCCCAGCCCCAGCCCTGTCCCAGCCCTACCCCTGCCCACTCCTGGTCCATGCCCAGCCCCAGCCCTGTCCCAGCCCCGGCCCCAGCCCCGGCCCCAGCCCCAGCCCCAGCCCCAGCCCCGCCCAAGACTTGGTTGCTGCCCCAGCCCCAGCCCTGCCCCAGGCCCACCCTTGGCCCCAGCCCAGCCCCAGCCACCGCCCAGTCCCAGCCCAGCTCCCAGCCCCAGCCCTACCCCTACCCAGTCCCGGTCCATGCCCAGCCCCAGCCCTGCCCAGCCCTGCCCCAGCCTCAGCCCTGCCCAAGACTTGGTTCCAGCCCCATCCCCAACCCTACCCCAGCCCCACCCTCGGCCCCAGCCCAGCCCCAGCCCCAGGCCTAGCCCTGCCCTGGACCTGGCCCCAGCCCCACCCCAGCCTCATCCCCTGCCCAGGCCCAGCCCTGCCCCAGCCCAAACCCCATCCCCGGCCCCATCCCCATCCCTGCCCCCAGCCCAGCCCCAGCCCCAGCCCTGCCCCATCCCAGCCCCAGCCCCAGCCCCAGCCCTGCCCTCAGCCCAGCCCCAGGCCCGGACCCAGCCCCGGCCTCAGCCCAGCCCTAACCTAGCCCTGCCCCAGTCCCTGCCCCAGCCCAATCCTTGTCCCAGCCCAGCCACAGTCCAGCCCCAGCACTGCCCCAGCCCAGCCCCAGCCCCAGGCCAGCCCCAGCGCTGGACGCAGCCCCAGCCCCAACCCTGCCCCATCCCCATTCCCAGCCAAACCCTAGCCCAGCCCTGCCCTCAGCCCAGCCCCAGGCCCGGACCCAGCCCCGGACCCAGCCCAGCCCTAACCTAGCCCTGCCCAGCCCCAGCCCTGCACCGAACCCAGCCCCAGCCCGGCCCCAGCCCTGCCCCAGCTCTGTCCCCAGCCCTGTCCCCAGCCCCGGCCCCTGCCCCAGCCCCGGCCCTAGCCCAGCCCTGCCCTCAGCCCCAGCCCCAGCCCCACCCTCGGCCCCAGGCCAGCACCTGCCCCAGCCCTGCCCCAGCCCAGCCCCAGCCCTGGACCCAGCCCCAGCCCAGCCCCAGCCACAGCCCCAGCCCTGCCCAGGCCCAGCCCCAGCCCCAGCCCCAGCCCTGGTCCCAGACCCAGTTGCAGCCCCGGCACCAGCCCCGCCCTAGCCCAGCCCCAGCCCCACCCTCAGCCCCAGACCAGCTCCAGCCACAGCCCAGCCCCAGCCCTGGACCCAGCCCCAGCCCAGCCCCATCCCCAGAACTGCCCAAGCCCTGCCCTCAGCCCAGCCCCAGCCCCAGCCCGGCCCCAGTCCTGCCCCAGCCTAGCCCCAGCCCCCGTCCAGCCCCTGCCCCGGCCCAGTCCCAGCTCTGGCCCCAGCCACAGCCCCAGCCCTGCCCCAGCCCAGCCCCAGCCACAGCCCAGCCCCAGCCCTGGATCCAGCCCCAGTCGCAGACACGGCCCCAGCCCAGCCCTAGCCCAGCCCCAGCCCCAGCACTGTCCTAGCACAGCCCCAGCCCTGGACCAAGCCCCACCCCTGAGCCGAACCCAGCCCCAGCCTGGCCCCAGTCCAGCCTCAAGCTTAGTCCTGCCCCAGCCCTGGCCCCAATCCAGCCCCAGCCCTACCCCTACCTCAGCCCTAGCCCCAGCCCTGTCCGCAGTCCCAGACTCAGCCCCAGCCCCACCCTCGCCCCAGCCCATCCCCAGCCCCAACCTTGGCCCCAGCCCAGCCCCAATTCAAGCCCTGCCCCAGCCCTGCGCCTGCCCCGGCCCCAGCCCCGGCCCCAGACTCAGCCCCAGCCCAGCCCCAGGCCTAGCCCTGTGCCAGCCCTACCCCAGCCCAGCCCCGGTCCCAGCCCAGCCCAAGCCCTGGCCCAACCCCAGCCCAAAGCCCATCCTTTCCCCCAGCCCAGCTCTAGCCCTGCCCCAGTCCCAGCCCCAGCCCAGCCCCAGCCCTGGACCCAGCCCCAGCCCCACCCCAGCCTCATCCCCAGCCCAGGCCTAGCCCTGCCCCAGCCCCAGCCCCCCCCCCCGGACCCATCCCCAGTCCCAGCCCAGCCGTAGCCAAGCCCTGCCCCAGCCCCAGCCCTGCCCAGCCCCAGCCCTGCACCGAACCCAGCCCTAGCCCGGCCCCAGCCCTGTCCCCAGCCCCGGCCCCTGCCCCAGCCCCAGCCCTGCCCAAGACTTGGTTCCAGCCCCAGCCCCAGCCCTGCCCCAGCCCCGCCCTCAGCCCCAGCCGAGCCCCAACCACAGCCCTAGCCCTACCCTGGACCCAGCCCTAGCCCCAGCCCCAGCCCTAGCCCTACACAGGACCCAGCCCCAGCCCCAGCCCAGCCTCATCCCCTGCCCAGCCCCAGCCCTGCCCCAGCCCTGCCCCCAGCCCAGCCCCAGCCCCAGCCCTGCCCCATCCCAGCCCCAGCCCAAGGCCCAGCCTCAAGCCTAGTCCTGCCCCACCCCTGGCCCCAATCCAGCCCCAGCCCTACCCCCACCTCAGCCCTAGCCCCAGCCCTGTCCGCAGCCCCAGCCCCAGCCCCACCCTCGCCACCAGCCCAGCCCCAGTTCCAGCACTGCCCCAGCCCTGCCCCTGACCCGGCACAAGCGCCTGCCCCAGACTCGGCCCCAGCCCAGCCCCAGCCCCAGCCCCGGCCCCAGCCCTGCCCCAGCTCTGGCCCCAACCCTGTCCCCAGCCCTGGCCCCTGCCCCAGCCCCAGCCCTAGCCCAGCCCTGCCCTCAGTCCCAGCCACAGCCCAGCCCCTGCCCTGGATGCAGCCCCAGTCGCAGACCCGGCCCCAACCCAGCCCTAGCCCAGCCCCAGCCCCACCCTCAGCCCCAACCCAGCTCCAGCCACAGCCCTGGACCCAGCCCCAGCCCAGCCCCTGCCCCAGCACTGTCCTAGCACAGCCCCAGCCCTGGACCAAGCCCCACCCCTGAGCCGAACCCAGCCCCAGCCTGGCCCCAGCCCAGCCTCAAGCCTAGTCCTGCCCCAGCCCTGGCCCCAATCCAGCTCCAGCCCTACCCCTACCTCAGCCCTAGCCCCAGCCCTGTCTGCAGCCCCAGCCCCAGCCCCAGCCCCACCCTCGCCACAGCCCAGCCCCAGCCCCAACCTTGGCCCCAGCCCAGCCCCAATTCAAGCCCTGCCCCAGCCCTGCGCCTGCCCCGGCCCCAGCCCCGGCCCCAGACTCGGCCCCAGCCCAGCCCCAGGCCTAGCCCTGTGCCAGCCCTACCCCAGCCCAGCCCCGGTCCCAGCCCAGCCCAAGCCCTGGCCCAACCCCAGCCCAAACCCCATCCTTGCCCCCCAGCCCAGCTCTAGCCCTGACCCAGTCCCAGCCCCAGCCCAGCCCCAGCCCTGGACCCAACCCCAG
The DNA here is from genome assembly GCF_026170545.1 of Melanerpes formicivorus. NCBI lineage: Eukaryota > Metazoa > Chordata > Aves > Piciformes > Picidae > Melanerpes > Melanerpes formicivorus. The sequence goes on from NW_027143698.1 coordinate 38,275, forward strand.
CCCCACCCCAGCCTCATCCCCAGCCCAGGCCTAGCCCTGCCCCAGCCCCAGCCCCACCCCCGGACCCATCCCCAGTCCCAGCCCAGCCGTAGCCCAGCCCTGCCCCAGCCCCAGCCCTGCCCAGCCCCAGCCCTGCACCGAACCCAGCCCTAGCCCGGCCCCAGCCCTATCCCCAGCCCCTGCCCCTGCCCCAGCCCCAGCCCTATCCCAGCCCTGCCCTCAGCGACAGCCCCAGCCCCAGCCCACCCTCGGCCCCAGCCCAGGTCCTGCCCCAGCCCTGCCCCTGCCCCAGCCCTGCCCCGGCCCAGCCTCAGCCTCAGCCCTGCCCAAGACTTGGTTCCAGCCCCATCCCCAACCCTACCCCAGCCCCACCCTCGGCCCCAGCCCAGCCCCAGCCCCAGGCCTAGCCCTGCCCTGGACCCAGCCCCCAGCCCCACCCCAGCCTCATCCCCTGCCCCAACCCAGCCCCAGCCCCAGCCCTGCCCCATCTCAGCCCCAGCCCCAGCCCCAGCCCTGCCCTCAGCCCAGCCCCAGCCCTGGACCCAGCCCCAGCCCAGCCCCAGCCACAGCCACAGCCCCAGCCCCAGCCCTGGTGCCAGCCCCAGTCGCAGCCCCGGCCCCAGCCTCGCCCTAGCCCAGCCCCAGCCCCACCCTCAGCCCCAGACCAGCTCCAGCCACAGCCCAGCCACAGCCCTGGACCCAGCCCCAGCCCATCCCCATCCCCAGAACTGCCCCAGCCCTGCCCTCAGCCCAGCCCCAGCCCCAGCCCGGCCCCAGTCCTGCCCCAGCCCTGGACACAGCCCCACCCTGGACCCAGCCCCAGCCCCAGCCCAGCCCCAGCCCTGCCCCGGCCTAGCCCCAGACCCAGCCCTGCCCCCAGCCCAGCCCCAGCCCAGCCCCAGCCCTGCCCCAGCCTAGCCCCAGACCCAGCCCTGCCCCCAGCCCAGCCCCAGCCCCAGCCCTGCACCAGCCCTGCCCCAGCCTAGCCCCAGCCCCAGCCCAGCCCCAGCCCAATAGTTGCCCCCAGCCCAGCCCTAGCCCGGCCCTAGCCCCAGCCCCAGCCCCAGCCCTGCACTGGACCCAGCCCCAGCCCCACCCAAGCCTCGCCCCAGCCCTGTCCCGAGCCCCAGCCACAGCCTAGCCCCAGGCCCAGACCCAGCCTAGCCCCAGGCCAGCCGCAGCCACCGCCCAGCCCCAGCCCTGCCCCCAGCCCAGCCCCAGCACCACACTAGCCCCAGCCCAGCCCCTGCCCTGGACCCAGCCCCAGCCCAGCCCCAGCCTCATCCCCTGCCCAGGCCCAGCCCTGCCCCTGCCCAGCCCCGCCCCAGCCCAAGGCCCAGCCTCCAGCCTACTCCAGCCCCACCCCCGGCCCCAGCCCAGCCCCAGCCCTGCGTCAGCCCTGCCCCAGCCCTAGACCCCAGCCCATACCCAGCCCAGCCCCAGCCTAGCCCCAGCCCTGCCCCAGCCCCAGCCCCAGGCCTGACCTCAGCCTTGCCCCAGCCCTGGCTCCTGCCCCAACCCTGGCTCCAGCCCCAGCCCCAGCCCTGCCCAAGCCTTGGTTCCAGCCTCAGCCCCAGCCCTGCGCCAACCCAGCCCCAGCCCAAGGCCCAGCCTCAAGCCTAGTCCTGCCCCAGCCCTGGCCCCAATCCAGCCCCAGCCCTACCCCTACCTCAGCCCTAGCCCCAGCCCTGTCCGCAGCCCCAGCCCCAGCCCCAGCCCCACCCTCGCCACCAGCCCAGCCCCAGCCCCAACCTTGGCCCCAGCCCAGCACCAGTTCCAGCCCTGCCCCAGCTCTGCCCCTGCCGCGGCCCCAGCCCCGGCCCCAGACTCGGCCCCAGCCCAGCCCCAGGCCTAGCCCTGTCCCAGTCCTCGCCCCAGATCCAGCCACAGCCCCAGCCCTGTGCCAGCCCTACCCCAGCCCAGCCCCGGTCCCAGCCCAGCCCAAGCCCCAGCCCTGCCCTGGACCCAGCCCCGGCCCCAGCCCTGCCCCAGCCCCAGCCTTAGCCCAGCCCTGCCCTCAACCCAGCCCTAGCTCAGCCACAGCCCTGTCCGCAGCCCCAGCCCCAGCCCCAGCCCCACCCTCGTCCCCAGGCCAGCACCTGCCCCAGCCCTACCCCTGCCCAGTCACGGTCCATGCCCAGCCCCAGCCCTGCCCCAGCACAGCCACAGCCAGAGCCCAGCCCCAGCAGCAGCCCAGCCCTAGCCCAGCCCCAGCCCCACCCTCAGCCCCAGCCCAGCTCCAGCCACAGCCCAGCCATAGCCCTGGACCCAGCCCCAGCCCCACCCCAGCCTCATCCCCAGCCCAGGCCCAGCCCTGCCCCACCCCAAGCCCCAGCCCCATCCCCAGCCCTGCCCCAGCCCTGCCCTCAGACCAGCCCCAGACACAGCCTGGACCCAGCCCTGTCCCCAACCCCAGCCACAGCCCAGCCCCAGGCCCAGCCCCAGCCTAGCCCCAGCCCTGCCCCAGCCCTGGCTCCTGCCCCAGCCCTGGCTCCTGCCCCAGCCCTGGCTCCAGCCCCAGCCCCAGCCCTGCCCATGCCTTGGTTCCAGCCCCAGCCCTAGCCCAGCCCTGCCCCAGCCCAGCCCCAGCCTCAGCCCAGCCCCTGCCCTGGACCCAGCCCCTGCCCTGGACCCAGCCCCAGCCCAGCCACAGCCCCAGCCACAGCCCAGCCCCAGCCCTGGACCCAGCCCCAGTCGCAGCCCCGGCCCCAGCCCTGCGCTAGCCCATCCCCAGCCCCACCCTCAGCTCCAGCCCAGCTCCAGCCACAGCCCAGCCACAGCCCTGGACCCAGCCCCAGCCCAGCCCCAGCCCCAGCCCTACCCCTGCCCAGTCCCGGTCCATGCCCAGCTCCAGCCCTGCCCCACCCTCGTCCCCAGCCCAGCCCCTGCACCAGCCCTACCCCTGCCCAGTCCCGGTCCATGCCCAGCCCCAGCCCTGCCCAGCCCCAGCCCCAGCCCCAGCCCTGCCCAAGACTTGGTTCCAGCCACAGCCCCAGCCCTGCTCCAGCCCTGCCCTCGGCCCCATCGCAGCCCCAGCCCCAGCCCAAGCCCTGCCCTGGACCCAGCCCCAGCCCCAGCCCTGCTCCAGCCCTGCCCTCGGCCCCATCCCAGCCCGCAGCCCCAGCCCTGCCCTCAGCCCAGACCCAGACCCAGCCTGGACCCTGCCCTGTCCCCAGCCACAGCCCAGCCCCAGGCCCTGCCCCAGCCTAGCCACAGCGCTGCCCCAGCCCTGGCTCCTGCCCCAGCCCTGGCTCCAGCCCCAGCCACAGCCCTGCCCATGCCTTGGTTCCAGCCCCAGCCCCAGCCCTGCGCCAACCCAGCCCCAGCCCAAGGCCCAGCCTCAAGCCTAGTCCTGCCCCAGCCCTGGCCCCAGTCCAGCCCCAGCCCTACCCCTACCTCAGCCCTAGCCCCAGCCCTGTCCGCAGCCCCAGCCCCAGCCCCACCCTCGCCACCAGCCCAGCCCCAGCCCCAACCTTGGCCCCAGCCCAGCCCCAGTTCCAGCCCTGCCCCAGCCCTGCCCCTGCCCCGGCCCCAGCCCTGGCCCCAGACTCGGCCCCAACCCGACCCCAGCCCAGCCCCAGCCCCAGCCCTGCCCCAGCCCAGCCCCAGCCACCGCCCAGCCCCAGCCCCAGCCCCAGCCCTGGCCCTAGCCCTGACCCAGCTCTGGCCCCAGCCCTGTCCCCAGCCCCGGCCCCTGCCCCAGCCCCAGCCCCAGCCCCAGCCCCACCCTCGGCGCCAGCCCAGCCCCTACCCCAGCCCTGCCCCAGCCCAGCCCCAGCCCCAGCCCTGCCCCTGCCCTGGACCAGCCCCAGCCCAGCCCCAGCCCCAGCCACAGCCCCAACCCAGCCCCAGCCCCAGCCCCCAGCCCCGGCCCTACCCTTGTCCAGTCCCGGCCCATGCCCAGCCCCAGCCCTGCCCAGCCCCAGCCCCAGCCCCAGCCCTGCCCAAGACTTGGTTCCAGCCCCAGCCCCAGCCCTGCCCCAGCCCTAGCCCTGCCCTCAGCCCATACCCAGACCCAGCCTCGCCCCAGCCCTGTCCCGAGCCCCAGCCACCACCCAGCCCCAGCCCTGCCCCCTGCCCAGCCCCAGCCCCACCCTGGACCCAGCCCCAGCCCAGCCCCTGCCCTGGACCTTGCCCCAGCCCCACCCCAGCCTCATGCCCAGCCACAGCCCTGCCCCAGCCCCAGCCCTGGCCCGGCCCAGCCCCAGCCCCAGCCCAGCCCCTGCCCTGGACCCAGCCCCTGCCCTGGACCCAGCCCCAGCCCAGCCACAGCCCCAGCCACAGCCCAGCCCCAGCCCTGGACCCAGCCCCAGTCGCAGCCCCGGCCCCAGCCCTGCGCTAGCCCATCCCCAGCCCCACCCTCAGCTCCAGCCCAGCTCCAGCCACAGCCCAGCCACAGCCCTGGACCCAGCCCCAGCCCATCCCCAGCCCCAGCCCTACCCCTGCCCAGTCCCGGTCCATGCCCAGCTCCAGCCCTGCCCCACCCTCGTCCCCAGCCCAGCCCCTGCACCAGCCCTACCCCTGCCCAGTCCCGGTCCATGCCCAGCCCCAGCCCTGCCCAGCCCCAGCCCCAGCCCCAGCCCTGCCCAAGACTTGGTTCCAGCCACAGCCCCAGCCCTGCTCCAGCCCTGCCCTCGGCCCCATCGCAGCCCCAGCCCCAGCCCAAGCCCTGCCCTGGACCCAGCCCCAGCCCCAGCCCTGCTCCAGCCCTGCCCTCGGCCCCATCCCAGCCCGCAGCCCCAGCCCTGCCCTCAGCCCAGACCCAGACCCAGCCTGGACCCTGCCCTGTCCCCAGCCACAGCCCAGCCCCAGGCCCTGCCCCAGCCTAGCCACAGCGCTGCCCCAGCCCTGGCTCCTGCCCCAGCCCTGGCTCCAGCCCCAGCCCCAGCCCTGCCCATGCCTTGGTTCCAGCCCCAGCCCCAGCCCTGCGCCAACCCAGCCCCAGCCCAAGGCCCAGCCTCAAGCCTAGTCCTGCCCCAGCCCTGGCCCCAGTCCAGCCCCAGCCCTACCCCAACCTCAGCCCTAGCCCCAGCCCTGTCCGCAGACCCAGCCCCAGCCCCACCCTCGCCACCAGCCCAGCCCCAGCCCCAACCTTGGCCCCAGCCCAGCCCCAGTTGCAGCCCTGTCCCCAGCCCCGGCCCCTGCCCCAGCCCCAGCCCCAGCCCCAGCCCCACCCTCAGCCCCAACCCAGCTCCAGCCACAGCCCTGGACCCAGCCCCAGCCCAGCCCCTGCCCCAGCACTGTCCTAGCACAGCCCCAGCCCTGGACCAAGCCCCACCCCTGAGCCGAACCCAGCCCCAGCCTGGCCCCAGCCCAGCCTCAAGCCTAGTCCTGCCCCAGCCCTGGCCCCAATCCAGCTCCAGCCCTACCCCTACCTCAGCCCTAGCCCCAGCCCTGTCTGCAGCCCCAGCCCCAGCCCCAGCCCCACCCTCGCCACAGCCCAGCCCCAGCCCCAACCTTGGCCCCAGCCCAGCCCCAATTCAAGCCCTGCCCCAGCCCTGCGCCTGCCCCGGCCCCAGCCCCGGCCCCAGACTCGGCCCCAGCCCAGCCCCAGGCCTAGCCCTGTGCCAGCCCTACCCCAGCCCAGCCCCGGTCCCAGCCCAGCCCAAGCCCTGGCCCAACCCCAGCCCAAACCCCATCCTTGCCCCCAGCCCAGCTCTAGCCCTGCCCCAGTCCCAGCCCCAGCCCAGCCCCAGCCCTGGACCCAACCCCAGCCCCACCCCAGCCTCATCCCCAGCCCAGGCCTAGCCCTGCCCCAGCCCCAGCCCCACCCCCGGACCCATCCCCAGTCCCAGCCCAGCCGTAGCCCAGCCCTGCCCCAGCCCCAGCCCTGCCCAGCCCCAGCCCTGCACCGAACCCAGCCCTAGCCCGGCCCCAGCCCTGTCCCCAGCCCCGGCCCCTGCCCCAGCCCCAGCCCTATCCCAGCCCTGCCCTCAGCGACAGCCCCAGCCCCAGCCCACCCTCGGCCCCAGCCCAGGTCCTGCCCCAGCCCTGCCCCTGCCCCAGCCCTGCCCCGGCCCAGCCTCAGCCTCAGCCCTGCCCAAGACTTGGTTCCAGCCCCATCCCCAACCCTACCCCAGCCCCACCCTCGGCCCCAGCCCAGCCCCAGCCCCAGGCCTAGCCCTGCCCTGGACCCAGCCCCAGCCCCACCCCAGCCTCATCCCCTGCCCCAGCCCAGCCCCAGCCCCAGCCCTGCCCCATCTCAGCCCCAGCCCCAGCCCCAGCCCTGCCCTCAGCCCAGCCCCAGCCCTGGACCCAGCCCCAGCCCAGCCCCAGCCACAGCCACAGCCCCAGCCCCAGCCCTAGTGCCAGCCCCAGTCGCAGCCCCGGCCCCAGCCTCGCCCTAGCCCAGCCCCAGCCCCACCCTCAGCCCCAGACCAGCTCCAGCCACAGCCCAGCCACAGCCCTGGACCCAGCCCCAGCCCATCCCCATCCCCAGAACTGCCCCAGCCCTGCCCTCAGCCCAGCCCCAGCCCCAGCCCGGCCCCAGTCCTGCCCCAGCCCTGGACACAGCCCCACCCTGGACCCAGCCCCAGCCCCAGCCCAGCCCCAGCCCTGCCCCGGCCTAGCCCCAGACCCAGCCCTGCCCCCAGCCCAGCCCCAGCCCAGCCCCAGCCCTGCCCCAGCCTAGCCCCAGACCCAGCCCTGCCCCCAGCCCAGCCCCAGCCCCAGCCCTGCACCAGCCCTGCCCCAGCCTAGCCCCAGCCCCAGCCCAGCCCCAGCCCAATAGTTGCCCCCAGCCCAGCCCTAGCCCGGCCCTAGCCCCAGCCCCAGCCCCAGCCCTGCACTGGACCCAGCCCCAGCCCCACCCCAGCCTCGCCCCAGCCCTGTCCCGAGCCCCAGCCACAGCCTAGCCCCAGGCCCAGACCCAGCCTAGCCCCAGGCCAGCCGCAGCCACTGCCCAGCCCCAGCCCTGCCCCCAGCCCAGCCCCAGCACCACACTAGCCCCAGCCCAGCCCCTGCCCTGGACCCAGCCCCAGCCCAGCCCCAGCCTCATCCCCTGCCCAGGCCCAGCCCTGCCCCTGCCCAGCCCCGCCCCAGCCCAAGGCCCAGCCTCCAGCCTACTCCAGCCCCACCCCCGGCCCCAGCCCAGCCCCAGCCCTGCGTCAGCCCTGCCCCAGCCCTAGACCCCAGCCCATACCCAGCCCAGCCCCAGCCTAGCCCCAGCCCTGCCCCAGCCCCAGCCCCAGGCCTGACCTCAGCCTTGCCCCAGCCCTGGCTCCTGCCCCAACCCTGGCTCCAGCCCCAGCCCCAGCCCTGCCCAAGCCTTGGTTCCAGCCTCAGCCCCAGCCCTGCGCCAACCCAGCCCCAGCCCAAGGCCCAGCCTCAAGCCTAGTCCTGCCCCAGCCCTGGCCCCAATCCAGCCCCAGCCCTACCCCTACCTCAGCCCTAGCCCCAGCCCTGTCCGCAGCCCCAGCCCCAGCCCCAGCCCCACCCTCGCCACCAGCCCAGCCCCAGCCCCAACCTTGGCCCCAGCCCAGCACCAGTTCCAGCCCTGCCCCAGCTCTGCCCCTGCCGCGGCCCCAGCCCCGGCCCCAGACTCGGCCCCAGCCCAGCCCCAGGCCTAGCCCTGTCCCAGTCCTCGCCCCAGATCCAGCCACAGACCCAGCCCTGTGCCAGCCCTACCCCAGCCCAGCCCCGGTCCCAGCCCAGCCCAAGCCCCAGCCCTGCCCTGGACCCAGCCCCGGCCCCAGCCCTGCCCCAGCCCCAGCCTTAGCCCAGCCCTGCCCTCAACCCAGCCCTAGCTCAGCCACAGCCCTGTCCGCAGCCCCAGCCCCAGCCCCAGCCCCACCCTCGTCCCCAGGCCAGCACCTGCCCCAGCCCTACCCCTGCCCAGTCACGGTCCATGCCCAGCCCCAGCCCTGCCCCAGCACAGCCACAGCCAGAGCCCAGCCCCAGCAGCAGCCCAGCCCTAGCCCAGCCCCAGCCCCACCCTCAGCCCCAGCCCAGCTCCAGCCACAGCCCAGCCATAGCCCTGGACCCAGCCCCAGCCCCACCCCAGCCTCATCCCCAGCCCAGGCCCAGCCCTGCCCCACCCCAAGCCCCAGCCCCATCCCCAGCCCTGCCCCAGCCCTGCCCTCAGACCAGCCCCAGACACAGCCTGGACCCAGCCCTGTCCCCAACCCCAGCCACAGCCCAGCCCCAGGCCCAGCCCCAGCCTAGCCCCAGCCCTGCCCCAGCCCTGGCTCCTGCCCCAGCCCTGGCTCCTGCCCCAGCCCTGGCTCCAGCCCCAGCCCCAGCCCTGCCCATAGCCTTGGTTCCAGCCCCAGCCCTAGCCCAGCCCTGCCCCAGCCCAGCCCCAGCCTCAGCCCAGCCCCTGCCCTGGACCCAGCCCCTGCCCTGGACCCAGCCCCAGCCCAGCCACAGCCCCAGCCACAGCCCAGCCCCAGCCCTGGACCCAGCCCCAGTCGCAGCCCCGGCCCCAGCCCTGCGCTAGCCCATCCCCAGCCCCACCCTCAGCTCCAGCCCAGCTCCAGCCACAGCCCAGCCACAGCCCTGGACCCAGCCCCAGCCCAGCCCCAGCCCCAGCCCTACCCCTGCCCAGTCCCGGTCCATGCCCAGCTCCAGCCCTGCCCCACCCTCGTCCCCAGCCCAGCCCCTGCACCAGCCCTACCCCTGCCCAGTCCCGGTCCATGCCCAGCCCCAGCCCTGCCCAGCCCCAGCCCCAGCCCCAGCCCTGCCCAAGACTTGGTTCCAGCCACAGCCCCAGCCCTGCTCCAGCCCTGCCCTCGGCCCCATCGCAGCCCCAGCCCCAGCCCAAGCCCTGCCCTGGACCCAGCCCCAGCCCCAGCCCTGCTCCAGCCCTGCCCTCGGCCCCATCCCAGCCCGCAGCCCCAGCCCTGCCCTCAGCCCAGACCCAGACCCAGCCTGGACCCTGCCCTGTCCCCAGCCACAGCCCAGCCCCAGGCCCTGCCCCAGCCTAGCCACAGCGCTGCCCCAGCCCTGGCTCCTGCCCCAGCCCTGGCTCCAGCCCCAGCCACAGCCCTGCCCATGCCTTGGTTCCAGCCCCAGCCCCAGCCCTGCGCCAACCCAGCCCCAGCCCAAGGCCCAGCCTCAAGCCTAGTCCTGCCCCAGCCCTGGCCCCAGTCCAGCCCCAGCCCTACCCCTACCTCAGCCCTAGCCCCAGCCCTGTCCGCAGCCCCAGCCCCAGCCCCACCCTCGCCACCAGCCCAGCCCCAGCCCCAACCTTGGCCCCAGCCCAGCCCCAGTTCCAGCCCTGCCCCAGCCCTGCCCCTGCCCCGGCCCCAGCCCTGGCCCCAGACTCGGCCCCAACCCGACCCCAGCCCAGCCCCAGCCCCAGCCCTGCCCCAGCCCAGCCCCAGCCACCGCCCAGCCCCCAGCCCCAGCCCCAGCCCTGGCCCTAGCCCTGACCCAGCTCTGGCCCCAGCCCTGTCCCCAGCCCCGGCCCCTGCCCCAGCCCCAGCCCCAGCCCCAGCCCCACCCTCGGCGCCAGCCCAGCCCCTACCCCAGCCCTGCCCCAGCCCAGCCCCAGCCCCAGCCCTGCCCCTGCCCTGGACCAGCCCCAGCCCAGCCCCAGCCCCAGCCACAGCCCCAACCCAGCCCCAGCCCCAGCCCCCAGCCCCGGCCCTACCCTTGTCCAGTCCCGGCCCATGCCCAGCCCCAGCCCTGCCCAGCCCCAGCCCCAGCCCCAGCCCTGCCCAAGACTTGGTTCCAGCCCCAGCCCCAGCCCTGCCCCAGCCCTAGCCCTGCCCTCAGCCCATACCCAGACCCAGCCTCGCCCCAGCCCTGTCCCGAGCCCCAGCCACCACCCAGCCCCAGCCCTGCCCCCTGCCCAGCCCCAGCCCCACCCTGGACCCAGCCCCAGCCCAGCCCCTGCCCTGGACCTTGCCCCAGCCCCACCCCAGCCTCATGCCCAGCCACAGCCCTGCCCCAGCCCCAGCCCTGGCCCGGCCCAGCCCCAGCCCCAGCCCAGCCCCTGCCCTGGACCCAGCCCCTGCCCTGGACCCAGCCCCAGCCCAGCCACAGCCCCAGCCACAGCCCAGCCCCAGCCCTGGACCCAGCCCCAGTCGCAGCCCCGGCCCCAGCCCTGCGCTAGCCCATCCCCAGCCCCACCCTCAGCTCCAGCCCAGCTCCAGCCACAGCCCAGCCACAGCCCTGGACCCAGCCCCAGCCCATCCCCAGCCCCAGCCCTACCCCTGCCCAGTCCCCGGTCCATGCCCAGCTCCAGCCCTGCCCCACCCTCGTCCCCAGCCCAGCCCCTGCACCAGCCCTACCCCTGCCCAGTCCCGGTCCATGCCCAGCCCCAGCCCTGCCCAGCCCCAGCCCCAGCCCCAGCCCTGCCCAAGACTTGGTTCCAGCCACAGCCCCAGCCCTGCTCCAGCCCTGCCCTCGGCCCCATCGCAGCCCCAGCCCCAGCCCAAGCCCTGCCCTGGACCCAGCCCCAGCCCCAGCCCTGCTCCAGCCCTGCCCTCGGCCCCATCCCAGCCCGCAGCCCCAGCCCTGCCCTCAGCCCAGACCCAGACCCAGCCTGGACCCTGCCCTGTCCCCAGCCACAGCCCAGCCCCAGGCCCTGCCCCAGCCTAGCCACAGCGCTGCCCCAGCCCTGGCTCCTGCCCCAGCCCTGGCTCCAGCCCCAGCCACAGCCCTGCCCATGCCTTGGTTCCAGCCCCAGCCCCAGCCCTGCGCCAACCCAGCCCCAGCCCAAGGCCCAGCCTCAAGCCTAGTCCTGCCCCAGCCCTGGCCCCAGTCCAGCCCCAGCCCTACCCCAACCTCAGCCCTAGCCCCAGCCCTGTCCGCAGACCCAGCCCCAGCCCCACCCTCGCCACCAGCCCAGCCCCAGCCCCAACCTTGGCCCCAGCCCAGCCCCAGTTGCAGCCCTGTCCCCAGCCCCGGCCCCTGCCCCAGCCCCAGCCCCAGCCCCAGCCCCACCCTCAGCCCCAACCCAGCTCCAGCCACAGCCCTGGACCCAGCCCCAGCCCAGCCCCTGCCCCAGCACTGTCCTAGCACAGCCCCAGCCCTGGACCAAGCCCCACCCCTGAGCCGAACCCAGCCCCAGCCTGGCCCCAGCCCAGCCTCAAGCCTAGTCCTGCCCCAGCCCTGGCCCCAATCCAGCTCCAGCCCTACCCCTACCTCAGCCCTAGCCCCAGCCCTGTCTGCAGCCCCAGCCCCAGCCCCAGCCCCACCCTCGCCACAGCCCAGCCCCAGCCCCAACCTTGGCCCCAGCCCAGCCCCAATTCAAGCCCTGCCCCAGCCCTGCGCCTGCCCCGGCCCCAGCCCCGGCCCCAGACTCGGCCCCAGCCCAGCCCCAGGCCTAGCCCTGTGCCAGCCCTACCCCAGCCCAGCCCCGGTCCCAGCCCAGCCCAAGCCCTGGCCCAACCCCAGCCCAAACCCCATCCTTGCCCCCAGCCCAGCTCTAGCCCTGCCCCAGTCCCAGCCCCAGCCCAGCCCCAGCCCTGGACCCAACCCCAGCCCCACCCCAGCCTCATCCCCAGCCCAGGCCTAGCCCTGCCCCAGCCCCAGCCCCACCCCCCGGACCCATCCCCAGTCCCAGCCCAGCCGTAGCCCAGCCCTGCCCCAGCCCCAGCCCTGCCCAGCCCCAGCCCTGCACCGAACCCAGCCCTAGCCCGGCCCCAGCCCTGTCCCCAGCCCCGGCCCCTGCCCCAGCCCCAGCCCTATCCCAGCCCTGCCCTCAGCGACAGCCCCAGCCCCAGCCCACCCTCGGCCCCAGCCCAGGTCCTGCCCCAGCCCTGCCCCTGCCCCAGCCCTGCCCCGGCCCAGCCTCAGCCTCAGCCCTGCCCAAGACTTGGTTCCAGCCCCATCCCCAACCCTACCCCAGCCCCACCCTCGGCCCCAGCCCAGCCCCAGCCCCAGGCCTAGCCCTGCCCTGGACCCAGCCCCAGCCCCACCCCAGCCTCATCCCCTGCCCCAGCCCAGCCCCAGCCCCAGCCCTGCCCCATCTCAGCCCCAGCCCCAGCCCCAGCCCTGCCCTCAGCCCAGCCCCAGCCCTGGACCCAGCCCCAGCCCAGCCCCAGCCACAGCCACAGCCCCAGCCCCAGCCCTAGTGCCAGCCCCAGTCGCAGCCCCGGCCCCAGCCTCGCCCTAGCCCAGCCCCAGCCCCACCCTCAGCCCCAGACCAGCTCCAGCCACAGCCCAGCCACAGCCCTGGACCCAGCCCCAGCCCATCCCCATCCCCAGAACTGCCCCAGCCCTGCCCTCAGCCCAGCCCCAGCCCCAGCCCGGCCCCAGTCCTGCCCCAGCCCTGGACACAGCCCCACCCTGGACCCAGCCCCAGCCCCAGCCCAGCCCCAGCCCTGCCCCGGCCTAGCCCCAGACCCAGCCCTGCCCCCAGCCCAGCCCCAGCCCAGCCCCAGCCCTGCCCCAGCCTAGCCCCAGACCCAGCCCTGCCCCCAGCCCAGCCCCAGCCCCAGCCCTGCACCAGCCCTGCCCCAGCC
>NW_027143699.1:0-50685 GCF_026170545.1 Melanerpes formicivorus
TAAGGATCATTTTGACTGCCTCCAGAAGTTAGATCAGATGGCAAATTGGATTTGGTGCTAGGTCTTTCCCTTTAGGTTTTTACCCCAACAATGTTTTCATTAGTTTCGCTCACTCTCGAAATCAAGCATTTTACAGCAGGTTGGAGCAGCCTGTATCTCAGCACAGGAATAAGGTAGGGAAGAATTCTAAGGATCATTTTGACTGCCTCCAGAAGTTAGATCAGATGGCAAATTGGATTTGGTGCTAGGTCTTTCCCTTTAGGTTTTACCCCAACAATGTTTTCATTAGTTTCGCTCACTCTCAAAATCAAGCATTTTACAGCAGGTTGGAGCAGCCTGTATCTCAGCACAGGAATAAGGTAGGGAAGAATTCTAAGGATCATTTTGACTGCCTCCAGAAGTTAGATCAGATGGCAAATTGGATTTGGTGCTAGGTCTTTCCCTTTAGGTTTTACCCCAACAATGTTTTCATTAGTTTCGCTCACTCTCGAAATCAAGCATTTTACAGCAGGTTGGAGCAGCCTGTATCTCAGCACAGGAATAAGGTAGGGAAGTATTCTAAGGATCATTTTGACTGCCTCCAGAAGTTAGATCAGATTATGGTATTTGGTGCTAGGTCTTTCCCTTTAGGTTTTACCCCAACAATGTTTTCATTAGTTTCGCTCACTCTCGAAATCAAGCATTTTACAGCAGGTTGGAGCAGCCTGTATCTCAGCACAGGAATAAGGTAGGGAAGAATTCTAAGGATCATTTTGACTGCCTCCAGAAGTTAGATCAGATGGCAAATTGGATTTGGTGCTAGGTCTTTCCCTTTAGGTTTTACCCCAACAATGTTTTCATTAGTTTCGCTCACTCTCGAAATCAAGCATTTTACAGCAGGTTGGAGCAGCCTGTATCTCAGCACAGGAATAAGGTAGGGAAGAATTCTAAGGATCATTTTGACTGCCTCCAGAAGTTAGATCAGATGGCAAATTGGATTTGGTGCTAGGTCTTTCCCTTTAGGTTTTACCCCAACAATGTTTTCATTAGTTTCGCTCACTCTCGAAATCAAGCATTTTACAGCAGGTTGGAGCAGCCTGTATCTCAGCACAGGAATAAGGGTAGGGAAGAATTCTAAGGATCATTTTGACTGCCTCCAGAAGTTAGATCAGATGGCAAATTGGATTTGGTGCTAGGTCTTTCCCTTTAGGTTTTACCCCAACAATGTTTTCATTAGTTTCGCTCACTCTCGAAATCAAGCATTTTACAGCAGGTTGGAGCAGCCTGTATCTCAGCACAGGAATAAGGTAGGGAAGAATTCTAAGGATCATTTTGACTGCCTCCAGAAGTTAGATCAGATGGCAAATTGGATTTGGTGCTAGGTCTTTCCCTTTAGGTTTTACCCCAACAATGTTTTCATTAGTTTCGCTCACTCTCGAAATCAAGCATTTTACAGCAGGTTGGAGCAGCCTGTATCTCAGCACAGGAATAAGGTAGGGAAGAATTCTAAGGATCATTTTGACTGCCTCCAGAAGTTAGATCAGATGGCAAATGGGATTTGGTGCTAGGTCTTTCCCTTTAGGTTTTACCCCAACAATGTTTTCATTAGTTTCGCTCACTCTCGAAATCAAGCATTTTACAGCAGGTTGGAGCAGCCTGTATCTCAGCACAGGAATAAGGTAGGGAAGAATTCAAATACTCATTTTGACTGCCTCCAGAAGTTAGATCAGATGGCAAATTGGATTTGGTGCTAGGTTTTTCCCTTTAGGTTTTACCCCAACAATGTTTTCATTAGTTTCGCTCACTCTCAAAATCAAGCATTTTACAACAGGTTGGAGCAGCCTGTATCTCAGCACAGGAATAAGGTAGGGAAGAATTCTAAGGATCATTTTGACTGCCTCCAGAAGTTAGATCAAATGGCAAATTGGATTTGGTGCTAGGTCTTTCCCTTTAGGTTTTACCCCAACAATGTTTTCATTAGTTTCGCTCACTCTCGAAATCAAGCATTTTACAGCAGGTTGGAGCAGCCTGTATCTCAGCACAGGAATAAGGTAGGGAAGAATTCTAAGGATCATTTTGACTGCCTCCAGAAGTTAGATCAGATGGCAAATTGGATTTGGTGCTAGGTCTTTCCCTTTAGGTTTTACCCCAACAATGTTTTCATTAGTTTCGCTCACTCTCGAAATCAAGCATTTTACAGCAGGTTGGAGCAGCCTGTATCTCAGCACAGGAATAAGGTAGGGAAGAATTCTAAGGCTCATTTTGACTGCCTCCAGAAGTTAGATCAGATGGCAAATTGGATTTGGTGCTAGGTGTTTCCCTTTAGGTTTTACCCCAACAATGTTTTCATTAGTTTCGCTCACTCTCGAAATCAAGCATTTTACAGCAGGTTGGAGCAGCCTGTATCTCAGCACAGGGAATAAGGTAGGGAAGAATTCTAAGGATCATTTTGACTGCCTCCAGAAGTTAGATCAGATGGCAAATTGGATTTGGTGCTAGGTCTTTCCCTTTAGGTTTTACCCCAACAATGTTTTCATTAGTTTCGCTCACTCTCGAAATCAAGCATTTTACAGCAGGTTGGAGCAGCCTGTATCTCAGCACAGGAATAAGGTAGGGAAGAATTCTAAGGATCATTTTGACTGCCTCCAGAAGTTAGATCAGATGGCAAATTGGATTTGGTGCTAGGTCTTTCCCTTTAGGTTTTACCCCAACAATGTTTTCATTAGTTTCGCTCACTCTCGAAATCAAGCATTTTACAGCAGGTTGGAGCAGCCTGTATCTCAGCACAGGAATAAGGTAGGGAAGAATTCTAAGGATCATTTTGACTGCCTCCAGAAGTTAGATCAGATGGCAAATTGGATTTGGTGCTAGGTCTTTCCCTTTAGGTTTTACCCCAACAATGTTTTCATTAGTTTCGCTCACTCTCGAAATCAAGCATTTTACAGCAGGTTGGAGCAGCCTGTATCTCAGCACAGGAATAAGGTAGGGAAGAATTCTAAGGATCATTTTGACTGCCTCCAGAAGTTAGATCAGACGGCCAATTGGATTTGGTGCTAGGTCATTCCCTTTAGGTTTTACCCCAACAATGTTTTCATTAGTTTCGCTCACTCTCGAAATCAAGCATTTTACAGCAGGTTGGAGCAGCCTGTATCTCAGCACAGGAATAAGGTAGGGAAGAATTCTAAGGATCATTTTGACTGCCTCCAGAAGTTAGATCAGATGGCCAATTGGATTTGGTGCTAGGTCTTTCCCTTTAGGTTTTACCCCAACAATGTTTTCATTAGTTTCGCTCACTCTCGAAATCAAGCATTTTACAGCAGGTTGGAGCAGCCTGTATCTCAGCACAGGAATAAGGTAGGGAAGAATTCTAAGGATCATTTTGACTGCCTCCAGAAGTTAGATCAGATGGCAAATTGGATTTGGTGCTAGGTCTTTCCCTTTAGGTTTTACCCCAACAATGTTTTCATTAGTTTCGCTCACTCTCGAAATCAAGCATTTTACAGCAGGTTGGAGCAGCCTGTATCTCAGCACAGGAATAAGGTAGGGAAGAATTCTAAGGATCATTTTGACTGCCTCCAGAAGTTAGATCAGATGGCAAATTGGATTTGGTGCTAGGTCTTTCCCTTTAGGTTTTACCCCAACAATGTTTTCATTAGTTTTGCTCACTCTCAAAATCAAGCATTTTACAGCAGGTTGGAGCAGCCTGTATCTCAGCACAGGAATAAGGTAGGGAAGAATTCTAAGGATCATTTTGACTGCCTCCAGAAGTTAGATCAGATGGCAAATTGGATTTGGTGCTAGGTCTTTCCCTTTAGGTTTTACCCCAACAATGTTTTCATTAGTTTCGCTCACTCTCGAAATCAAGCATTTTACAGCAGGTTGGAGCAGCCTGTATCTCAGCACAGGAATAAGGTAGGGAAGTATTCTAAGGATCATTTTGACTGCCTCCAGAAGTTAGATCAGATATGGTATTTGGTGCTAGGTCTTTCCCTTTAGGTTTTACCCCAACAATGTTTTCATTAGTTTCGCTCACTCTCGAAATCAAGCATTTTACAGCAGGTTGGAGCAGCCTGTATCTCAGCACAGGAATAAGGTAGGGAAGAATTCTAAGGATCATTTTGACTGCCTCCAGAAGTTAGATCAGATGGCAAATTGGATTTGGTGCTAGGTCTTTCCCTTTAGGTTTTACCCCAACAATGTTTTCATTAGTTTCGCTCACTCTCGAAATCAAGCATTTTACAGCAGGTTGGAGCAGCCTGTATCTCAGCACAGGAATAAGGTAGGGAAGAATTCTAAGGATCATTTTGACTGCCTCCAGAAGTTAGATCAGATGGCAAATTGGATTTGGTGCTAGGCCTTTCCCTTTAGGTTTTACCCCAACAATGTTTTCATTAGTTTCGCTCACTCTCGAAATCAAGCATTACAGCAGGTTGGAGCAGCCTGTATCTCAGCACAGGAATAAGGTAGGGAAGAATTCTAAGGATCATTTTGACTGCCTCCAGAAGTTAGATCAGATGGCAAATTGGATTTGGTGCTAGGTCTTTCCCTTTAGGTTTTACCCCAACAATGTTTTCATTAGTTTCGCTCACTCTCGAAATCAAGCATTTTACAGCAGGTTGGAGCAGCCTGTATCTCAGCACAGGAATAAGGTAGGGAAGAATTCTAAGGATCATTTTGACTGCCTCCAGAAGTTAGATCAGATGGCAAATTGGATTTGGTGCTAGGTCTTTCCCTTTAGGTTTTACCCCAACAATGTTTTCATTAGTTTCGCTCACTCTCGAAATCAAGCATTTTACAGCAGGTTGGAGCAGCCTGTATCTCAGCACAGGAATAAGGTAGGGAAGAATTCTAAGGATCATTTTGACTGCCTCCAGAAGTTAGATCAGATGGCAAATTGGATTTGGTGCTAGGTCTTTCCCTTTAGGTTTTACCCCAACAATGTTTTCATTAGTTTCGCTCACTCTCGAAATCAAGCATTTTACAGCAGGTTGGAGCAGCCTGTATCTCAGCACAGGAATAAGGTAGGGAAGAATTCTAAGGATCATTTTGACTGCCTCCAGAAGTTAGATCAGATGGCAAATTGGATTTGGTGCTAGGTCTTTCCCTTTAGGTTTTACCCCAACAATGTTTTCATTAGTTTCGCTCACTCTCGAAATCAAGCATTTTACAGCAGGTTGGAGCAGCCTGTATCTCAGCACAGGAATAAGGTAGGGAAGAATTCTAAGGATCATTTTGACTGCCTCCAGAAGTTAGATCAGATGGCAAATTGGATTTGGTGCTAGGTCTTTCCCTTTAGGTTTTACCCCAACAATGTTTTCATTAGTTTCGCTCACTCTCGAAATCAAGCATTTTACAGCAGGTTGGAGCAGCCTGTATCTCAGCACAGGAATAAGGTAGGGAAAAATTCAAATACGCATTTTGACTGCCTCCAGAAGTTAGATCAGATGGCAAATTGGATTTGGTGCTAGGTCTTTCCCTTTAGGTTTTACCCCAACAATGTTTTCATTAGTTTCGCTCACTCTCGAAATCAAGCATTTTACAGCAGGTTGGAGCAGCCTGCATCTCAGCACAGGAATAAGGTAGGGAAGAATTCAAATACTCATTTTGACTGCCTCCAGAAGTTAGATCAGATGGCAAATTGGATTTGGTGCTAGGTCTTTCCCTTTAGGTTTTACCCCAACAATGTTTTCATTAGTTTCGCTCACTCTCGAAATCAAGCATTTTACAGCAGGTTGGAGCAGCCTGTATCTCAGCACAGGAATAAGGTAGGGAAGAATTCTAAGGATCATTTTGACTGCCTCCAGAAGTTAGATCAGATGGCAAATTGGATTTGGTGCTAGGTCTTTCCCTTTAGGTTTTACCCCAACAATGTTTTCATTAGTTTCGCTCACTCTCGAAATCAAGCATTTTACAGCAGGTTGGAGCAGCCTGTATCTCAGCACAGGAATAAGGTAGGGAAGAATTCTAAGGATCATTTTGACTGCCTCCAGAAGTTAGATCAGATGGCAAATTGGATTTGGTGCTAGGTCTTTCCCTTTAGGTTTTACCCCAACAATGTTTTCATTAGTTTCGCTCACTCTCGAAATCAAGCATTTTACAGCAGGTTGGAGCAGCCTGTATCTCAGCACAGGAATAAGGTAGGGAAGAATTCTAAGGATCATTTTGACTGCCTCCAGAAGTTAGATCAGATGGCAAATTGGATTTGGTGCTAGGTCTTTCCCTTTAGGTTTTACCCCAACAATGTTTTCATTAGTTTCGCTCACTCTCGAAATCAAGCATTTTACAGCAGGTTGGAGCAGCCTGTATCTCAGCACAGGAATAAGGTAGGGAAGAATTCTAAGGATCATTTTGACTGCCTCCAGAAGTTAGATCAGATGGCAAATTGGATTTGGTGCTAGGTCTTTCCCTTTAGGTTTTACCCCAACAATGTTTTCATTAGTTTCGCTCACTCTCGAAATCAAGCAGTTTACAGCAGGTTGGAGCAGCCTGTATCTCAGCACAGGAATAAGGTAGGGAAGAATTCTAAGGATCATTTTGACTGCCTCCAGAAGTTAGATCAGATGGCAAATTGGATTTGGTGCTAGGTCTTTCCCTTTAGGTTTTACCCCAACAATGTTTTCATTAGTTTCGCTCACTCTCGAAATCAAGCATTTTACAGCAGGTTGGAGCAGCCTGTATCTCAGCACAGGAATAAGGTAGGGAAGAATTCTAAGGATCATTTTGACTGCCTCCAGAAGTTAGATCAGATGGCAAATTGGATTTGGTGCTAGGTCTTTCCCTTTAGGTTTTACCCCAACAATGTTTTCATTAGTTTCGCTCACTCTCGAAATCAAGCATTTTACAGCAGGTTGGAGCAGCCTGTATCTCAGCACAGGAATAAGGTAGGGAAGAATTCTAAGGATCATTTTGACTGCCTCCAGAAGTTAGATCAGATGGCCAATTGGATTTGGTGCTAGGTCTTTCCCTTTAGGTTTTACCCCAACAATGTTTTCATTAGTTTCGCTCACTCTCGAAATCAAGCATTTTACAGCAGGTTGGAGCAGCCTGTATCTCAGCACAGGAATAAGGTAGGGAAGAATTCTAAGGATCATTTTCACTGCCTCCAGAAGTTAGATCAGATGGCCAATTGGATTTGGTGCTAGGTCTTTCCCTTTAGGTTTTACCCCAACAATGTTTTCATTAGTTTCGCTCACTCTCGAAATCAAGCATTTTACAGCAGGTTGGAGCAGCCTGTATCTCAGCACAGGAATAAGGTAGGGAAGAATTCTAAGGATCATTTTGACTGCCTCCAGAAGTTAGATCAGATGGCAAATTGGATTTGGTGCTAGGTCTTTCCCTTTAGGTTTTACCCCAACAATGTTTTCATTAGTTTCGCTCACTCTCGAAATCAAGCATTTTACAGCAGGTTGGAGCAGCCTGTATCTCAGCACAGGAATAAGGTAGGGAAGAATTCTAAGGATCATTTTCACTGCCTCCAGAAGTTAGATCAGATGGCAAATTGGATTTGGTGCTAGGTCTTTCCCTTTAGGTTTTACCCCAACAATGTTTTCATTAGTTTCGCTCACTCTCAAAATCAAGCATTTTACAGCAGGTTGGAGCAGCCTGTATCTCAGCACAGGAATAAGGTAGGGAAGAATTCTAAGGATCATTTTGACTGCCTCCAGAAGTTAGATCAGATGGCAAATTGGATTTGGTGCTAGGTCTTTCCCTTTAGGTTTTACCCCAACAATGTTTTCATTAGTTTCGCTCACTCTCGAAATCAAGCATTTTACAGCAGGTTGGAGCAGCCTGTATCTCAGCACAGGAATAAGGTAGGGAAAAATTCTAAGGATCATTTTGACTGCCTCCAGAAGTTAGATCAGATATGGTATTTGGTGCTAGGTCTTTCCCTTTAGGTTTTACCCCAACAATGTTTTCATTAGTTTCGCTCACTCTCGAAATCAAGCATTTTACAGCAGGTTGGAGCAGCCTGTATCTCAGCACAGGAATAAGGTAGGGAAGAATTCTAAGGATCATTTTGACTGCCTCCAGAAGTTAGATCAGATGGCAAATTGGATTTGGTGCTAGGTCTTTCCCTTTAGGTTTTACCCCAACAATGTTTTCATTAGTTTCGCTCACTCTCGAAATCAAGCATTTTACAGCAGGTTGGAGCAGCCTGTATCTCAGCACAGGAATAAGGTAGGGAAGAATTCAAATACTCATTTTGACTGCCTCCAGAAGTTAGATCAGATGGCAAATTGGATTTGGTGCTAGGTCTTTCCCTTTAGGTTTTACCCCAACAATGTTTTCATTAGTTTCGCTCACTCTCGAAATCAAGCATTTTACAGCAGGTTGGAGCAGCCTGTATCTCAGCACAGGAATAAGGTAGGGAAGAATTCAAATACTCATTTTGACTGCCTCCAGAAGTTAGATCAGATGGCAAATTGGATTTGGTGCTAGGCCTTTCCCTTTAGGTTTTACCCCAACAATGTTTTCATTAGTTTCGCTCACTCTCGAAATCAAGCATTACAGCAGGTTGGAGCAGCCTGTATCTCAGCACAGGAATAAGGTAGGGAAGAATTCTAAGGCTCATTTTGACTGCCTCCAGAAGTTAGATCAGATGGCAAATTGGATTTGGTGCTAGGTCTTTCCCTTTAGGTTTTACCCCAACAATGTTTTCATTAGTTTCGCTCACTCTCGAAATCAAGCATTTTACAGCAGGTTGGAGCAGCCTGTATCTCAGCACAGGAATAAGGTAGGGAAGAATTCTAAGGATCATTTTGACTGCCTCCAGAAGTTAGATCAGATGGCAAATTGGATTTGGTGCTAGGTCTTTCCCTTTAGGTTTTACCCCAACAATGTTTTCATTAGTTTCGCTCACTCTCGAAATCAAGCATTTTACAGCAGGTTGGAGCAGCCTGTATCTCAGCACAGGAATAAGGTAGGGAAGAATTCTAAGGATCATTTTGACTGCCTCCAGAAGTTAGATCAGATGGCAAATTGGATTTGGTGCTAGGTCTTTCCCTTTAGGTTTTACCCCAACAATGTTTTCATTAGTTTCGCTCACTCTCGAAATCAAGCATTTTACAGCAGGTTGGAGCAGCCTGTATCTCAGCACAGGAATAAGGTAGGGAAGAATTCTAAGGATCATTTTGACTGCCTCCAGAAGTTAGATCAGATGGCAAATTGGATTTGGTGCTAGGTCTTTCCCTTTAGGTTTTACCCCAACAATGTTTTCATTAGTTTCGCTCACTCTCGAAATCAAGCATTTTACAGCAGGTTGGAGCAGCCTGTATCTCAGCACAGGAATAAGGTAGGGAAGAATTCTAAGGATCATTTTGACTGCCTCCAGAAGTTAGATCAGATGGCAAATTGGATTTGGTGCTAGGTCTTTCCCTTTAGGTTTTACCCCAACAATGTTTTCATTAGTTTCGCTCACTCTCGAAATCAAGCATTTTACAGCAGGTTGGAGCAGCCTGTATCTCAGCACAGGAATAAGGTAGGGAAAAATTCAAGTACGCATTTTGACTGCCTCCAGAAGTTAGATCAGATGGCAAATTGGATTTGGTGCTAGGTCTTTCCCTTTAGGTTTTACCCCAACAATGTTTTCATTAGTTTTGCTCACTCTCGAAATCAAGCATTTTACAGCAGGTTGGAGCAGCCTGTATCTCAGCACAGGAATAAGGTAGGGAAGAATTCAAATACTCATTTTGACTGCCTCCAGAAGTTAGATCAGATGGCAAATTGGATTTGGTGCTAGGTCTTTCCCTTTAGGTTTTACCCCAACAATGTTTTCATTAGTTTCGCTCACTCTCGAAATCAAGCATTTTACAGCAGGTTGGAGCAGCCTGTATCTCAGCACAGGAATAAGGTAGGGAAGAATTCTAAGGATCATTTTGACTGCCTCCAGAAGTTAGATCAGATGGCAAATTGGATTTGGTGCTAGGTCTTTCCCTTTAGGTTTTACCCCAACAATGTTTTCATTAGTTTCGCTCACTCTCGAAATCAAGCATTTTACAGCAGGTTGGAGCAGCCTGTATCTCAGCACAGGAATAAGGTAGGGAAGAATTCAAATACTCATTTTGACTGCCTCCAGAAGTTAGATCAGATGGCAAATTGGATTTGGTGCTAGGTCTTTCCCTTTAGGTTTTACCCCAACAATGTTTTCATTAGTTTCGCTCACTCTCGAAATCAAGCATTTTACAGCAGGTTGGAGCAGCCTGTATCTCAGCACAGGAATAAGGTAGGGAAGAATTCTAAGGATCATTTTGACTGCCTCCAGAAGTTAGATCAGATGGCAAATTGGATTTGGTGCTAGGTCTTTCCCTTTAGGTTTTACCCCAACAATGTTTTCATTAGTTTCGCTCACTCTCGAAATCAAGCATTTTACAGCAGGTTGGAGCAGCCTGTATCTCAGCACAGGAATAAGGTAGGGAAGAATTCAAATACTCATTTTGACTGCCTCCAGAAGTTAGATCAGATGGCAAATTGGATTTGGTGCTAGGCCTTTCCCTTTAGGTTTTACCCCAACAATGTTTTCATTAGTTTCGCTCACTCTCGAAATCAAGCAGTTTACAGCAGGTTGGAGCAGCCTGTATCTCAGCACAGGAATAAGGTAGGGAAGAATTCTAAGGATCATTTTGACTGCCTCCAGAAGTTAGATCAGATGGCAAATTGGATTTGGTGCTAGGTCTTTCCCTTTAGGTTTTACCCCAACAATGTTTTCATTAGTTTCGCTCACTCTCGAAATCAAGCATTTTACAGCAGGTTGGAGCAGCCTGTATCTCAGCACAGGAATAAGGTAGGGAAGAATTCTAAGGATCATTTTGACTGCCTCCAGAAGTTAGATCAGATGGCAAATTGGATTTGGTGCTAGGTCTTTCCCTTTAGGTTTTACCCCAACAATGTTTTCATTAGTTTCGCTCACTCTCGAAATCAAGCATTTTACAGCAGGTTGGAGCAGCCTGTATCTCAGCACAGGAATAAGGTAGGGAAGAATTCTAAGGATCATTTTGACTGCCTCCAGAAGTTAGATCAGATGGCAAATTGGATTTGGTGCTAGGTCTTTCCCTTTAGGTTTTACCCCAACAATGTTTTCATTAGTTTCGCTCACTCTCGAAATCAAGCATTTTACAGCAGGTTGGAGCAGCCTGTATCTCAGCACAGGAATAAGGTAGGGAAGAATTCAAATACTCATTTTGACCGCCTCCAGAAGTTAGATCAGATGGCAAATTGGATTTGGTGCTAGGTCTTTCCCTTTAGGTTTTACCCCAACAATGTTTTCATTAGTTTCGCTCACTCTCGAAATCAAGCATTTTACAGCAGGTTGGAGCAGCCTGTATCTCAGCACAGGAATAAGGTAGGGAAGAATTCAAATACTCATTTTGACTGCTTCCAGAAGTTAGATCAGATGGCAAATTGGATTTGGTGCTAGGTCTTTCCCTTTAGGTTTTACCCCAACAATGTTTTCATTAGTTTCGCTCACTCTCAAAATCAAGCATTTTACAGCAGGTTGGAGCAGCCTGTATCTCAGCACAGGAATAAGGTAGGGAAGAATTCTAAGGATCATTTTGACTGCCTCCAGAAGTTAGATCAGATGGCAAATTGGATTTGGTGCTAGGTCTTTCCCTTTAGGTTTTACCCCAACAATGTTTTCATTAGTTTCGCTCACTCTCGAAATCAAGCATTTTACAGCAGGTTGGAGCAGCCTGTATCTCAGCACAGGAATAAGGTAGGGAAGAATTCTAAGGATCATTTTGACTGCCTCCAGAAGTTAGATCAGATGGCAAATTGGATTTGGTGCTAGGTCTTTCCCTTTAGGTTTTACCCCAACAATGTTTTCATTAGTTTCGCTCACTCTCGAAATCAAGCATTTTACAGCAGGTTGGAGCAGCCTGTATCTCAGCACAGGAATAAGGTAGGGAAGAATTCTAAGGATCATTTTGACTGCCTCCAGAAGTTAGATCAGATGGCAAATTGGATTTGGTGCTAGGTCTTTCCCTTTAGGTTTTACCCCAACAATGTTTTCATTAGTTTCGCTCACTCTCGAAATCAAGCATTTTACAGCAGGTTGGAGCAGCCTGTATCTCAGCACAGGAATAAGGTAGGGAAGAATTCTAAGGATCATTTTGACTGCCTCCAGAAGTTAGATCAGATGGCAAATTGGATTTGGTGCTAGGTCTTTCCCTTTAGGTTTTACCCCAACAATGTTTTCATTAGTTTCGCTCACTCTCGAAATCAAGCATTTTACAGCAGGTTGGAGCAGCCTGTATCTCAGCACAGGAATAAGGTAGGGAAGAATTCTAAGGATCATTTTGACTGCCTCCAGAAGTTAGATCAGATGGCAAATTGGATTTGGTGCTAGGTCTTTCCCTTTAGGTTTTACCCCAACAATGTTTTCATTAGTTTCGCTCACTCTCGAAATCAAGCATTTTACAGCAGGTTGGAGCAGCCTGTATCTCAGCACAGGAATAAGGTAGGGAAGAATTCTAAGGATCATTTTGACTGCCTCCAGAAGTTAGATCAGATGGCCAATTGGATTTGGTGCTAGGTCTTTCCCTTTAGGTTTTACCCCAACAATGTTTTCATTAGTTTCGCTCACTCTCGAAATCAAGCATTTTACAGCAGGTTGGAGCAGCCTGTATCTCAGCACAGGAATAAGGTAGGGAAGAATTCTAAGGATCATTTTCACTGCCTCCAGAAGTTAGATCAGATGGCCAATTGGATTTGGTGCTAGGTCTTTCCCTTTAGGTTTTACCCCAACAATGTTTTCATTAGTTTCGCTCACTCTCGAAATCAAGCATTTTACAGCAGGTTGGAGCAGCCTGTATCTCAGCACAGGAATAAGGTAGGGAAGAATTCTAAGGATCATTTTGACTGCCTCCAGAAGTTAGATCAGATGGCAAATTGGATTTGGTGCTAGGTCTTTCCCTTTAGGTTTTACCCCAACAATGTTTTCATTAGTTTCGCTCACTCTCGAAATCAAGCATTTTACAGCAGGTTGGAGCAGCCTGTATCTCAGCACAGGAATAAGGTAGGGAAGAATTCTAAGGATCATTTTGACTGCCTCCAGAAGTTAGATCAGATGGCAAATTGGATTTGGTGCTAGGTCTTTCCCTTTAGGTTTTACCCCAACAATGTTTTCATTAGTTTCGCTCACTCTCGAAATCAAGCATTTTACAGCAGGTTGGAGCAGCCTGTATCTCAGCACAGGAATAAGGTAGGGAAGAATTCTAAGGATCATTTTGACTGCCTCCAGAAGTTAGATCAGATATGGTATTTGGTGCTACGTCTTTCCCTTTAGGTTTTACCCCAACAATGTTTTCATTAGTTTCGCTCACTCTCGAAATCAAGCATTTTACAGCAGGTTGGAGCAGCCTGTATCTCAGCACAGGAATAAGGTAGGGAAGAATTCTAAGGATCATTTTGACTGCCTCCAGAAGTTAGATCAGATGGCAAATTGGATTTGGTGCTAGGTCTTTCCCTTTAGGTTTTACCCCAACAATGTTTTCATTAGTTTCGCTCACTCTCGAAATCAAGCATTTTACAGCAGGTTGGAGCAGCCTGTATCTCAGCACAGGAATAAGGTAGGGAAGAATTCTAAGGCTCATTTTGACTGCCTCCAGAAGTTAGATCAGATGGCAAATTGGATTTGGTGCTAGGTCTTTCCCTTTAGGTTTTACCCCAACAATGTTTTCATTAGTTTCGCTCACTCTCGAAATCAAGCATTTTACAGCAGGTTGGAGCAGCCTGTATCTCAGCACAGGAATAAGGTAGGGAAGAATTCAAATACTCATTTTGACTGCCTCCAGAAGTTAGATCAGATGGCAAATTGGATTTGGTGCTAGGCCTTTCCCTTTAGGTTTTACCCCAACAATGTTTTCATTAGTTTCGCTCACTCTCGAAATCAAGCATTACAGCAGGTTGGAGCAGCCTGTATCTCAGCACAGGAATAAGGTAGGGAAGAATTCTAAGGATCATTTTGACTGCCTCCAGAAGTTAGATCAGATGGCAAATTGGATTTGGTGCTAGGTCTTTCCCTTTAGGTTTTACCCCAACAATGTTTTCATTAGTTTCGCTCACTCTCGAAATCAAGCATTTTACAGCAGGTTGGAGCAGCCTGTATCTCAGCACAGGAATAAGGTAGGGAAGAATTCTAAGGATCATTTTGACTGCCTCCAGAAGTTAGATCAGATGGCAAATTGGATTTGGTGCTAGGTCTTTCCCTTTAGGTTTTACCCCAACAATGTTTTCATTAGTTTCGCTCACTCTCGAAATCAAGCATTTTACAGCAGGTTGGAGCAGCCTGTATCTCAGCACAGGAATAAGGTAGGGAAGAATTCTAAGGATCATTTTGACTGCCTCCAGAAGTTAGATCAGATGGCAAATTGGATTTGGTGCTAGGTCTTTCCCTTTAGGTTTTACCCCAACAATGTTTTCATTAGTTTCGCTCACTCTCGAAATCAAGCATTTTACAGCAGGTTGGAGCAGCCTGTATCTCAGCACAGGAATAAGGTAGGGAAGAATTCTAAGGATCATTTTGACTGCCTCCAGAAGTTAGATCAGATGGCAAATTGGATTTGGTGCTAGGTCTTTCCCTTTAGGTTTTACCCCAACAATGTTTTCATTAGTTTCGCTCACTCTCGAAATCAAGCATTTTACAGCAGGTTGGAGCAGCCTGTATCTCAGCACAGGAATAAGGTAGGGAAAAATTCAAATACGCATTTTGACTGCCTCCAGAAGTTAGATCAGATGGCAAATTGGATTTGGTGCTAGGTCTTTCCCTTTAGGTTTTACCCCAACAATGTTTTCATTAGTTTCGCTCACTCTCGAAATCAAGCATTTTACAGCAGGTTGGAGCAGCCTGTATCTCAGCACAGGAATAAGGTAGGGAAGAATTCTAAGGATCATTTTGACTGCCTCCAGAAGTTAGATCAGATGGCCAATTGGATTTGGTGCTAGGTCTTTCCCTTTAGGTTTTACCCCAACAATGTTTTCATTAGTTTCGCTCACTCTCGAAATCAAGCATTTTACAGCAGGTTGGAGCAGCCTGTATCTCAGCACAGGAATAAGGTAGGGAAGAATTCTAAGGATCATTTTCACTGCCTCCAGAAGTTAGATCAGATGGCCAATTGGATTTGGTGCTAGGTCTTTCCCTTTAGGTTTTACCCCAACAATGTTTTCATTAGTTTCGCTCACTCTCGAAATCAAGCATTTTACAGCAGGTTGGAGCAGCCTGTATCTCAGCACAGGAATAAGGTAGGGAAGAATTCTAAGGATCATTTTGACTGCCTCCAGAAGTTAGATCAGATGGCAAATTGGATTTGGTGCTAGGTCTTTCCCTTTAGGTTTTACCCCAACAATGTTTTCATTAGTTTCGCTCACTCTCAAAATCAAGCATTTTACAGCAGGTTGGAGCAGCCTGTATCTCAGCACAGGAATAAGGTAGGGAAGAATTCTAAGGATCATTTTGACTGCCTCCAGAAGTTAGATCAGATGGCAAATTGGATTTGGTGCTAGGTCTTTCCCTTTAGGTTTTACCCCAACAATGTTTTCATTAGTTTCGCTCACTCTCAAAATCAAGCATTTTACAGCAGGTTGGAGCAGCCTGTATCTCAGCACAGGAATAAGGTAGGGAAGAATTCTAAGGATCATTTTGACTGCCTCCAGAAGTTAGATCAGATGGCAAATTGGATTTGGTGCTAGGTCTTTCCCTTTAGGTTTTACCCCAACAATGTTTTCATTAGTTTCGCTCACTCTCGAAATCAAGCATTTTACAGCAGGTTGGAGCAGCCTGTATCTCAGCACAGGAATAAGGTAGGGAAGAATTCTAAGGATCATTTTGACTGCCTCCAGAAGTTAGATCAGATATGGTATTTGGTGCTAGGTCTTTCCCTTTAGGTTTTACCCCAACAATGTTTTCATTAGTTTCGCTCACTCTCGAAATCAAGCATTTTACAGCAGGTTGGAGCAGCCTGTATCTCAGCACAGGAATAAGGTAGGGAAGAATTCTAAGGATCATTTTGACTGCCTCCAGAAGTTAGATCAGATGGCAAATTGGATTTGGTGCTAGGTCTTTCCCTTTAGGTTTTACCCCAACAATGTTTTCATTAGTTTCGCTCACTCTCGAAATCAAGCATTTTACAGCAGGTTGGAGCAGCCTGTATCTCAGCACAGGAATAAGGTAGGGAAGAATTCTAAGGATCATTTTGACTGCCTCCAGAAGTTAGATCAGATGGCAAATGGGATTTGGTGCTAGGTCTTTCCCTTTAGGTTTTACCCCAACAATGTTTTCATTAGTTTCGCTCACTCTCGAAATCAAGCATTTTACAGCAGGTTGGAGCAGCCTGTATCTCAGCACAGGAATAAGGTAGGGAAGAATTCTAAGGATCATTTTGACTGCCTCCAGAAGTTAGATCAGATGGCAAATTGGATTTGGTGCTAGGTCTTTCCCTTTAGGTTTTACCCCAACAATGTTTTCATTAGTTTCGCTCACTCTCGAAATCAAGCATTTTACAGCAGGTTGGAGCAGCCTGTATCTCAGCACAGGAATAAGGTAGGGAAGAATTCAAATACTCATTTTGACTGCCTCCAGAAGTTAGATCAGATGGCAAATTGGATTTGGTGCTAGGCCTTTCCCTTTAGGTTTTACCCCAACAATGTTTTCATTAGTTTCGCTCACTCTCGAAATCAAGCATTACAGCAGGTTGGAGCAGCCTGTATCTCAGCACAGGAATAAGGTAGGGAAGAATTCTAAGGATCATTTTGACTGCCTCCAGAAGTTAGATCAGATGGCAAATTGGATTTGGTGCTAGGTCTTTCCCTTTAGGTTTTACCCCAACAATGTTTTCATTAGTTTCGCTCACTCTCGAAATCAAGCATTTTACAGCAGGTTGGAGCAGCCTGTATCTCAGCACAGGAATAAGGTAGGGAAGAATTCTAAGGATCATTTTGACTGCCTCCAGAAGTTAGATCAGATGGCAAATTGGATTTGGTGCTAGGTCTTTCCCTTTAGGTTTTACCCCAACAATGTTTTCATTAGTTTCGCTCACTCTCGAAATCAAGCATTTTACAGCAGGTTGGAGCAGCCTGTATCTCAGCACAGGAATAAGGTAGGGAAGAATTCTAAGGATCATTTTGACTGCCTCCAGAAGTTAGATCAGATGGCAAATTGGATTTGGTGCTAGGTCTTTCCCTTTAGGTTTTACCCCAACAATGTTTTCATTAGTTTCGCTCACTCTCGAAATCAAGCATTTTACAGCAGGTTGGAGCAGCCTGTATCTCAGCACAGGAATAAGGTAGGGAAGAATTCTAAGGATCATTTTGACTGCCTCCAGAAGTTAGATCAGATGGCAAATTGGATTTGGTGCTAGGTCTTTCCCTTTAGGTTTTACCCCAACAATGTTTTCATTAGTTTCGCTCACTCTCGAAATCAAGCATTTTACAGCAGGTTGGAGCAGCCTGTATCTCAGCACAGGAATAAGGTAGGGAAGAATTCTAAGGATCATTTTGACTGCCTCCAGAAGTTAGATCAGATGGCAAATTGGATTTGGTGCTAGGTCTTTCCCTTTAGGTTTTACCCCAACAATGTTTTCATCAGTTTCGCTCACTCTCGAAATCAAGCATTTTACAGCAGGTTGGAGCAGCCTGTATCTCAGCACAGGAATAAGGTAGGGAAGAATTCTAAGGATCATTTTGACTGCCTCCAGAAGTTAGATCAGATGCTAAATTGGATTTGGTGCTAGGTCTTTCCCTTTAGGTTTTACCCCAACAATGTTTTCATTAGTTTCGCTCACTCTCGAAATCAAGCATTTTACAGCAGGTTGGAGCAGCCTGTATCTCAGCACAGGAATAAGGTAGGGAAGAATTCTAAGGATCATTTTGACTGCCTCCAGAAGTTAGATCAGATGGCAAATTGGATTTGGTGCTAGGTCTTTCCCTTTAGGTTTTACCCCAACAATGTTTTCATTAGTTTCGCTCACTCTCGAAATCAAGCATTTTACAGCAGGTTGGAGCAGCCTGTATCTCAGCACAGGAATAAGGTAGGGAAGAATTCTAAGGATCATTTTGACTGCCTCCAGAAGTTAGATCAGATGGCAAATTGGATTTGGTGCTAGGTCTTTCCCTTTAGGTTTTACCCCAACAATGTTTTCATTAGTTTCGCTCACTCTCGAAATCAAGCATTTTACAGCAGGTTGGAGCAGCCTGTATCTCAGCACAGGAATAAGGTAGGGAAGAATTCAAATACTCATTTTGACCGCCTCCAGAAGTTAGATCAGATGGCAAATTGGATTTGGTGCTAGGTCTTTCCCTTTAGGTTTTACCCCAACAATGTTTTCATTAGTTTCGCTCACTCTCGAAATCAAGCATTTTACAGCAGGTTGGAGCAGCCTGTATCTCAGCACAGGAATAAGGTAGGGAAGAATTCAAATACTCATTTTGACTGCTTCCAGAAGTTAGATCAGATGGCAAATTGGATTTGGTGCTAGGTCTTTCCCTTTAGGTTTTACCCCAACAATGTTTTCATTAGTTTCGCTCACTCTCAAAATCAAGCATTTTACAGCAGGTTGGAGCAGCCTGTATCTCAGCACAGGAATAAGGTAGGGAAGAATTCTAAGGATCATTTTGACTGCCTCCAGAAGTTAGATCAGATGGCAAATTGGATTTGGTGCTAGGTCTTTCCCTTTAGGTTTTACCCCAACAATGTTTTCATTAGTTTCGCTCACTCTCGAAATCAAGCATTTTACAGCAGGTTGGAGCAGCCTGTATCTCAGCACAGGAATAAGGTAGGGAAGAATTCTAAGGATCATTTTGACTGCCTCCAGAAGTTAGATCAGATGGCAAATTGGATTTGGTGCTAGGTCTTTCCCTTTAGGTTTTACCCCAACAATGTTTTCATTAGTTTCGCTCACTCTCGAAATCAAGCATTTTACAGCAGGTTGGAGCAGCCTGTATCTCAGCACAGGAATAAGGTAGGGAAGAATTCAAATACTCATTTTGACTGCCTCCAGAAGTTAGATCAGATGGCAAATTGGATTTGGTGCTAGGTCTTTCCCTTTAGGTTTTACCCCAACAATGTTTTCATTAGTTTCGCTCACTCTCGAAATCAAGCATTTTACAGCAGGTTGGAGCAGCCTGTATCTCAGCACAGGAATAAGGTAGGGAAGAATTCAAATACTCATTTTGACTGCCTCCAGAAGTTAGATCAGATGGCAAATTGGATTTGGTGCTAGGTCTTTCCCTTTAGGTTTTACCCCAACAATGTTTTCATTAGTTTCGCTCACTCTCGAAATCAAGCATTTTACAGCAGGTTGGAGCAGCCTGTATCTCAGCACAGGAATAAGGTAGGGAAGAATTCTAAGGATCATTTTGACTGCCTCCAGAAGTTAGATCAGATGGCAAATTGGATTTGGTGCTAGGTCTTTCCCTTTAGGTTTTACCCCAACAATGTTTTCATTAGTTTCGCTCACTCTCGAAATCAAGCATTTTACAGCAGGTTGGAGCAGCATGTATCTCAGCACAGGAATAAGGTAGGGAAGAATTCTAAGGATCATTTTGACTGCCTCCAGAAGTTAGATCAGATGGCAAATTGGATTTGGTGCTAGGTCTTTCCCTTTAGGTTTTACCCCAACAATGTTTTCATTAGTTTCGCTCACTCTCGAAATCAAGCATTTTACAGCAGGTTGGAGCAGCCTGTATCTCAGCACAGGAATAAGGTAGGGAAGAATTCTAAGGATCATTTTGACTGCCTCCAGAAGTTAGATCAGATGGCAAATTGGATTTGGTGCTAGGTCTTTCCCTTTAGGTTTTACCCCAACAATGTTTTCATTAGTTTCGCTCACTCTCGAAATCAAGCATTTTACAGCAGGTTGGAGCAGCCTGTATCTCAGCACAGGAATAAGGTAGGGAAGAATTCAAATACTCATTTTGACTGCCTCCAGAAGTTAGATCAGATGGCAAATTGGATTTGGTGCTAGGTCTTTCCCTTTAGGTTTTACCCCAACAATGTTTTCTTAGTTTCGCTCACTCTCGAAATCAAGCATTTTACAGCAGGTTGGAGCAGCCTGTATCTCAGCACAGGAATAAGGTAGGGAAGAATTCTAAGGATCATTTTGACTGCCTCCAGAAGTTAGATCAGATGGCAAATTGGATTTGGTGCTAGGTCTTTCCCTTTAGGTTTTACCCCAACAATGTTTTCATTAGTTTCGCTCACTCTCGAAATCAAGCATTTTACAGCAGGTTGGAGCAGCCTGTATCTCAGCACAGGAATAAGGTAGGGAAGAATTCTAAGGCTCATTTTGACTGCCTCCAGAAGTTAGATCAGATGGCAAATTGGATTTGGTGCTAGGTCTTTCCCTTTAGGTTTTACCCCAACAATGTTTTCATTAGTTTCGCTCACTCTCGAAATCAAGCATTTTACAGCAGGTTGGAGCAGCCTGTATCTCAGCACAGAATAAGGTAGGGAAGAATTCTAAGGATCATTTTGACTGCCTCCAGAAGTTAGATCAGATGGCAAATTGGATTTGGTGCTAGGTCTTTCCCTTTAGGTTTTACCCCAACAATGTTTTCATTAGTTTCGCTCACTCTCGAAATCAAGCATTTTACAGCAGGTTGGAGCAGCCTGTATCTCAGCACAGGAATAAGGTAGGGAAGAATTCTAAGGATCATTTTGACTGCCTCCAGAAGTTAGATCAGATGGCAAATTGGATTTGGTGCTAGGTCTTTCCCTTTAGGTTTTACCCCAACAATGTTTTCATCAGTTTCGCTCACTCTCGAAATCAAGCATTTTACAGCAGGTTGGAGCAGCCTGTATCTCAGCACAGGAATAAGGTAGGGAAGAATTCTAAGGATCATTTTGACTGCCTCCAGAAGTTAGATCAGATGCTAAATTGGATTTGGTGCTAGGTCTTTCCCTTTAGGTTTTACCCCAACAATGTTTTCATTAGTTTCGCTCACTCTCGAAATCAAGCATTTTACAGCAGGTTGGAGCAGCCTGTATCTCAGCACAGGAATAAGGTAGGGAAGAATTCTAAGGATCATTTTGACTGCCTCCAGAAGTTAGATCAGATGGCAAATTGGATTTGGTGCTAGGTCTTTCCCTTTAGGTTTTACCCCAACAATGTTTTCATTAGTTTCGCTCACTCTCGAAATCAAGCATTTTACAGCAGGTTGGAGCAGCCTGTATCTCAGCACAGGAATAAGGTAGGGAAGAATTCTAAGGATCATTTTGACTGCCTCCAGAAGTTAGATCAGATGGCAAATTGGATTTGGTGCTAGGTCTTTCCCTTTAGGTTTTACCCCAACAATGTTTTCATTAGTTTCGCTCACTCTCGAAATCAAGCATTTTACAGCAGGTTGGAGCAGCCTGTATCTCAGCACAGGAATAAGGTAGGGAAGAATTCAAATACTCATTTTGACCGCCTCCAGAAGTTAGATCAGATGGCAAATTGGATTTGGTGCTAGGTCTTTCCCTTTAGGTTTTACCCCAACAATGTTTTCATTAGTTTCGCTCACTCTCGAAATCAAGCATTTTACAGCAGGTTGGAGCAGCCTGTATCTCAGCACAGGAATAAGGTAGGGAAGAATTCAAATACTCATTTTGACTGCTTCCAGAAGTTAGATCAGATGGCAAATTGGATTTGGTGCTAGGTCTTTCCCTTTAGGTTTTACCCCAACAATGTTTTCATTAGTTTCGCTCACTCTCAAAATCAAGCATTTTACAGCAGGTTGGAGCAGCCTGTATCTCAGCACAGGAATAAGGTAGGGAAGAATTCTAAGGATCATTTTGACTGCCTCCAGAAGTTAGATCAGATGGCAAATTGGATTTGGTGCTAGGTCTTTCCCTTTAGGTTTTACCCCAACAATGTTTTCATTAGTTTCGCTCACTCTCGAAATCAAGCATTTTACAGCAGGTTGGAGCAGCCTGTATCTCAGCACAGGAATAAGGTAGGGAAGAATTCTAAGGATCATTTTGACTGCCTCCAGAAGTTAGATCAGATGGCAAATTGGATTTGGTGCTAGGTCTTTCCCTTTAGGTTTTGCCCCAACAATGTTTTCATTAGTTTCGCTCACTCTCGAAATCAAGCATTTTACAGCAGGTTGGAGCAGCCTGTATCTCAGCACAGGAATAAGGTAGGGAAGAATTCAAATACTCATTTTGACTGCCTCCAGAAGTTAGATCAGATGGCAAATTGGATTTGGTGCTAGGTCTTTCCCTTTAGGTTTTACCCCAACAATGTTTTCATTAGTTTCGCTCACTCTCGAAATCAAGCATTTTACAGCAGGTTGGAGCAGCCTGTATCTCAGCACAGGAATAAGGTAGGGAAGAATTCAAATACTCATTTTGACTGCCTCCAGAAGTTAGATCAGATGCTAAATTGGATTTGGTGCTAGGTCTTTCCCTTTAGGTTTTACCCCAACAATGTTTTCATTAGTTTCGCTCACTCTCGAAATCAAGCATTTTACAGCAGGTTGGAGCAGCCTGTATCTCAGCACAGGAATAAGGTAGGGAAGAATTCTAAGGATCATTTTGACTGCCTCCAGAAGTTAGATCAGATGGCAAATTGGATTTGGTGCTAGGTCTTTCCCTTTAGGTTTTACCCCAACAATGTTTTCATTAGTTTCGCTCACTCTCGAAATCAAGCATTTTACAGCAGGTTGGAGCAGCATGTATCTCAGCACAGGAATAAGGTAGGGAAGAATTCTAAG
Organism: Melanerpes formicivorus; assembly: GCF_026170545.1. Classification (NCBI taxonomy): domain Eukaryota; kingdom Metazoa; phylum Chordata; class Aves; order Piciformes; family Picidae; genus Melanerpes; species Melanerpes formicivorus. The sequence goes on from NW_027143699.1 coordinate 22,666, forward strand.
GATCATTTTGACTGCCTCCAGAAGTTAGATCAGATGGCAAATTGGATTTGGTGCTAGGTCTTTCCCTTTAGGTTTTACCCCAACAATGTTTTCATTAGTTTCGCTCACTCTCGAAATCAAGCATTTTACAGCAGGTTGGAGCAGCCTGTATCTCAGCACAGGAATAAGGTAGGGAAGAATTCTAAGGATCATTTTGACTGCCTCCAGAAGTTAGATCAGATGGCAAATTGGATTTGGTGCTAGGTCTTTCCCTTTAGGTTTTACCCCAACAATGTTTTCATTAGTTTCGCTCACTCTCGAAATCAAGCATTTTACAGCAGGTTGGAGCAGCCTGTATCTCAGCACAGGAATAAGGTAGGGAAGAATTCTAAGGATCATTTTGACTGCCTCCAGAAGTTAGATCAGATGGCAAATTGGATTTGGTGCTAGGTCTTTCCCTTTAGGTTTTACCCCAACAATGTTTTCATTAGTTTCGCTCACTCTCGAAATCAAGCATTTTACAGCAGGTTGGAGCAGCCTGTATCTCAGCACAGGAATAAGGTAGGGAAGAATTCTAAGGATCATTTTGACTGCCTCCAGAAGTTAGATCAGATGGCAAATTGGATTTGGTGCTAGGTCTTTCCCTTTAGGTTTTACCCCAACAATGTTTTCATTAGTTTCGCTCACTCTCGAAATCAAGCATTTTACAGCAGGTTGGAGCAGCCTGTATCTCAGCACAGGAATAAGGTAGGGAAGAATTCAAACACTCATTTTGACTGCCTCCAGAAGTTAGATCAGATGGCAAATTGGATTTGGTGCTAGGTCTTTCCCTTTAGGTTTTACCCCAACAATGTTTTCATTAGTTTTGCTCACTCTCGAAATCAAGCATTTTACAGCAGGTTGGAGCAGCCTGTATCTCAGCACAGGAATAAGGTAGGGAAGAATTCTAAGGATCATTTTGACTGCCTCCAGAAGTTAGATCAGATGGCAAATTGGATTTGGTGCTAGGTCTTTCCCTTTAGGTTTTACCCCAACAATGTTTTCATTAGTTTCGCTCACTCTCGAAATCAAGCATTTTACAGCAGGTTGGAGCAGCCTGTATCTCAGCACAGGAATAAGGTAGGGAAGAATTCAAATACTCATTTTGACCGCCTCCAGAAGTTAGATCAGATGGCAAATTGGATTTGGTGCTAGGTCTTTCCCTTTAGGTTTTACCCCAACAATGTTTTCATTAGTTTCGCTCACTCTCGAAATCAAGCATTTTACAGCAGGTTGGAGCAGCCTGTATCTCAGCACAGGAATAAGGTAGGGAAGAATTCAAATACTCATTTTGACTGCCTCCAGAAGTTAGATCAGATGCTAAATTGGATTTGGTGCTAGGTCTTTCCCTTTAGGTTTTACCCCAACAATGTTTTCATTAGTTTCGCTCACTCTCGAAATCAAGCATTTTACAGCAGGTTGGAGCAGCCTGTATCTCAGCACAGGAATAAGGTAGGGAAGAATTCTAAGGATCATTTTGACTGCCTCCAGAAGTTAGATCAGATGGCAAATTGGATTTGGTGCTAGGTCTTTCCCTTTAGGTTTTACCCCAACAATGTTTTCATTAGTTTCGCTCACTCTCGAAATCAAGCATTTTACAGCAGGTTGGAGCAGCCTGTATCTCAGCACAGGAATAAGGTAGGGAAGAATTCTAAGGATCATTTTGACTGCCTCCAGAAGTTAGATCAGATGGCAAATTGGATTTGGTGCTAGGTCTTTCCCTTTAGGTTTTACCCCAACAATGTTTTCATTAGTTTCGCTCACTCTCGAAATCAAGCATTTTACAGCAGGTTGGAGCAGCCTGTATCTCAGCACAGGAATAAGGTAGGGAAGAATTCAAATACTCATTTTGACTGCCTCCAGAAGTTAGATCAGATGGCAAATTGGATTTGGTGCTAGGTCTTTCCCTTTAGGTTTTACCCCAACAATGTTTTCATTAGTTTCGCTCACTCTCGAAATCAAGCATTTTACAGCAGGTTGGAGCAGCCTGTATCTCAGCACAGGAATAAGGTAGGGAAGAATTCAAATACTCATTTTGACTGCCTCCAGAAGTTAGATCAGATGCTAAATTGGATTTGGTGCTAGGTCTTTCCCTTTAGGTTTTACCCCAACAATGTTTTCATTAGTTTCGCTCACTCTCGAAATCAAGCATTTTACAGCAGGTTGGAGCAGCCTGTATCTCAGCACAGGAATAAGGTAGGGAAGAATTCTAAGGATCATTTTGACTGCCTCCAGAAGTTAGATCAGATGGCAAATTGGATTTGGTGCTAGGTCTTTCCCTTTAGGTTTTACCCCAACAATGTTTTCATTAGTTTCGCTCACTCTCGAAATCAAGCATTTTACAGCAGGTTGGAGCAGCCTGTATCTCAGCACAGGAATAAGGTAGGGAAGAATTCTAAGGATCATTTTGACTGCCTCCAGAAGTTAGATCAGATGGCAAATTGGATTTGGTGCTAGGTCTTTCCCTTTAGGTTTTACCCCAACAATGTTTTCATTAGTTTCGCTCACTCTCGAAATCAAGCATTTTACAGCAGGTTGGAGCAGCCTGTATCTCAGCACAGGAATAAGGTAGGGAAGAATTCTAAGGATCATTTTGACTGCCTCCAGAAGTTAGATCAGATGGCAAATTGGATTTGGTGCTAGGTCTTTCCCTTTAGGTTTTACCCCAACAATGTTTTCATTAGTTTCGCTCACTCTCGAAATCAAGCATTTTACAGCAGGTTGGAGCAGCCTGTATCTCAGCACAGGAATAAGGTAGGGAAGAATTCTAAGGATCATTTTGACTGCCTCCAGAAGTTAGATCAGATGGCAAATTGGATTTGGTGCTAGGTCTTTCCCTTTAGGTTTTACCCCAACAATGTTTTCATTAGTTTCGCTCACTCTCGAAATCAAGCATTTTACAGCAGGTTGGAGCAGCCTGTATCTCAGCACAGGAATAAGGTAGGGAAGAATTCTAAGGATCATTTTGACTGCCTCCAGAAGTTAGATCAGATGGCAAATTGGATTTGGTGCTAGGTCTTTCCCTTTAGGTTTTACCCCAACAATGTTTTCATTAGTTTCGCTCACTCTCGAAATCAAGCATTTTACAGCAGGTTGGAGCAGCCTGTATCTCAGCACAGGAATAAGGTAGGGAAGAATTCAAATACTCATTTTGACTGCCTCCAGAAGTTAGATCAGATGGCAAATTGGATTTGGTGCTAGGTCTTTCCCTTTAGGTTTTACCCCAACAATGTTTTCATTAGTTTCGCTCACTCTCGAAATCAAGCATTTTACAGCAGGTTGGAGCAGCCTGTATCTCAGCACAGGAATAAGGTAGGGAAGAATTCTAAGGATCATTTTGACTGCCTCCAGAAGTTAGATCAGATGGCAAATTGGATTTGGTGCTAGGTCTTTCCCTTTAGGTTTTACCCCAACAATGTTTTCATTAGTTTCGCTCACTCTCGAAATCAAGCATTTTACAGCAGGTTGGAGCAGCCTGTATCTCAGCACAGGAATAAGGTAGGGAAGAATTCAAATACTCATTTTGACCGCCTCCAGAAGTTAGATCAGATGGCAAATTGGATTTGGTGCTAGGTCTTTCCCTTTAGGTTTTACCCCAACAATGTTTTCATTAGTTTCGCTCACTCTCGAAATCAAGCATTTTACAGCAGGTTGGAGCAGCCTGTATCTCAGCACAGGAATAAGGTAGGGAAGAATTCAAATACTCATTTTGACTGCCTCCAGAAGTTAGATCAGATGGCAAATTGGATTTGGTGCTAGGTCTTTCCCTTTAGGTTTTACCCCAACAATGTTTTCATTAGTTTCGCTCACTCTCAAAATCAAGCATTTTACAGCAGGTTGGAGCAGCCTGTATCTCAGCACAGGAATAAGGTAGGGAAGAATTCTAAGGATCATTTTGACTGCCTCCAGAAGTTAGATCAGATGGCAAATTGGATTTGGTGCTAGGTCTTTCCCTTTAGGTTTTACCCCAACAATGTTTTCATTAGTTTCGCTCACTCTCGAAATCAAGCATTTTACAGCAGGTTGGAGCAGCCTGTATCTCAGCACAGGAATAAGGTAGGGAAGAATTCTAAGGATCATTTTGACTGCCTCCAGAAGTTAGATCAGATGGCAAATTGGATTTGGTGCTAGGTCTTTCCCTTTAGGTTTTACCCCAACAATGTTTTCATTAGTTTCGCTCACTCTCGAAATCAAGCATTTTACAGCAGGTTGGAGCAGCCTGTATCTCAGCACAGGAATAAGGTAGGGAAGAATTCAAATACTCATTTTGACTGCCTCCAGAAGTTAGATCAGATGGCAAATTGGATTTGGTGCTAGGTCTTTCCCTTTAGGTTTTACCCCAACAATGTTTTCATTAGTTTCGCTCACTCTCGAAATCAAGCATTTTACAGCAGGTTGGAGCAGCCTGTATCTCAGCACAGGAATAAGGTAGGGAAGAATTCAAATACTCATTTTGACTGCCTCCAGAAGTTAGATCAGATGCTAAATTGGATTTGGTGCTAGGTCTTTCCCTTTAGGTTTTACCCCAACAATGTTTTCATTAGTTTCGCTCACTCTCGAAATCAAGCATTTTACAGCAGGTTGGAGCAGCCTGTATCTCAGCACAGGAATAAGGTAGGGAAGAATTCTAAGGATCATTTTGACTGCCTCCAGAAGTTAGATCAGATGGCAAATTGGATTTGGTGCTAGGTCTTTCCCTTTAGGTTTTACCCCAACAATGTTTTCATTAGTTTCGCTCACTCTCGAAATCAAGCATTTTACAGCAGGTTGGAGCAGCCTGTATCTCAGCACAGGAATAAGGTAGGGAAGAATTCTAAGGATCATTTTGACTGCCTCCAGAAGTTAGATCAGATGGCAAATTGGATTTGGTGCTAGGTCTTTCCCTTTAGGTTTTACCCCAACAATGTTTTCATTAGTTTCGCTCACTCTCGAAATCAAGCATTTTACAGCAGGTTGGAGCAGCCTGTATCTCAGCACAGGAATAAGGTAGGGAAGAATTCTAAGGATCATTTTGACTGCCTCCAGAAGTTAGATCAGATGGCAAATTGGATTTGGTGCTAGGTCTTTCCCTTTAGGTTTTACCCCAACAATGTTTTCATTAGTTTCGCTCACTCTCGAAATCAAGCATTTTACAGCAGGTTGGAGCAGCCTGTATCTCAGCACAGGAATAAGGTAGGGAAGAATTCTAAGGATCATTTTGACTGCCTCCAGAAGTTAGATCAGATGGCAAATTGGATTTGGTGCTAGGTCTTTCCCTTTAGGTTTTACCCCAACAATGTTTTCATTAGTTTCGCTCACTCTCGAAATCAAGCATTTTACAGCAGGTTGGAGCAGCCTGTATCTCAGCACAGGAATAAGGTAGGGAAGAATTCTAAGGATCATTTTGACTGCCTCCAGAAGTTAGATCAGATGGCAAATTGGATTTGGTGCTAGGTCTTTCCCTTTAGGTTTTACCCCAACAATGTTTTCATTAGTTTCGCTCACTCTCGAAATCAAGCATTTTACAGCAGGTTGGAGCAGCCTGTATCTCAGCACAGGAATAAGGTAGGGAAGAATTCTAAGGATCATTTTGACTGCCTCCAGAAGTTAGATCAGATGGCAAATTGGATTTGGTGCTAGGTCTTTCCCTTTAGGTTTTACCCCAACAATGTTTTCATTAGTTTCGCTCACTCTCGAAATCAAGCATTTTACAGCAGGTTGGAGCAGCCTGTATCTCAGCACAGGAATAAGGTAGGGAAGAATTCTAAGGCTCATTTTGACTGCCTCCAGAAGTTAGATCAGATGGCAAATTGGATTTGGTGCTAGGTGTTTCCCTTTAGGTTTTACCCCAACAATGTTTTCATTAGTTTCGCTCACTCTCGAAATCAAGCATTTTACAGCAGGTTGGAGCAGCCTGTATCTCAGCACAGGAATAAGGTAGGGAAGAATTCTAAGGATCATTTTGACTGCCTCCAGAAGTTAGATCAGATGGCAAATTGGATTTGGTGCTAGGTCTTTCCCTTTAGGTTTTACCCAAACAATGTTTTCATTAGTTTCGCTCACTCTCGAAATCAAGCATTTTACAGCAGGTTGGAGCAGCCTGTATCTCAGCACAGGAATAAGGTAGGGAAGAATTCAAACACTCATTTTGACTGCCTCCAGAAGTTAGATCAGATGGCAAATTGGATTTGGTGCTAGGTCTTTCCCTTTAGGTTTTACCCCAACAATGTTTTCATTAGTTTCGCTCACTCTCGAAATCAAGCATTTTACAGCAGGTTGGAGCAGCCTGTATCTCAGCACAGGAATAAGGTAGGGAAGAATTCTAAGGATCATTTTGACTGCCTCCAGAAGTTAGATCAGATGGCAAATTGGATTTGGTGCTAGGTCTTTCCCTTTAGGTTTTACCCCAACAATGTTTTCATTAGTTTCGCTCACTCTCGAAATCAAGCATTTTACAGCAGGTTGGAGCAGCCTGTATCTCAGCACAGGAATAAGGTAGGGAAGAATTCTAAGGATCATTTTGACTGCCTCCAGAAGTTAGATCAGATGGCAAATTGGATTTGGTGCTAGGTCTTTCCCTTTAGGTTTTACCCCAACAATGTTTTCATTAGTTTCGCTCACTCTCAAAATCAAGCATTTTACAGCAGGTTGGAGCAGCCTGTATCTCAGCACAGGAATAAGGTAGGGAAGAATTCTAAGGATCATTTTGACTGCCTCCAGAAGTTAGATCAGATGGCAAATTGGATTTGGTGCTAGGTCTTTCCCTTTAGGTTTTACCCCAACAATGTTTTCATTAGTTTCGCTCACTCTCGAAATCAAGCATTTTACAGCAGGTTGGAGCAGCCTGTATCTCAGCACAGGAATAAGGTAGGGAAGAATTCTAAGGATCATTTTGACTGCCTCCAGAAGTTAGATCAGATGGCAAATTGGATTTGGTGCTAGGTCTTTCCCTTTAGGTTTTACCCCAACAATGTTTTCATTAGTTTCGCTCACTCTCGAAATCAAGCATTTTACAGCAGGTTGGAGCAGCCTGTATCTCAGCACAGGAATAAGGTAGGGAAGAATTCTAAGGATCATTTTGACTGCCTCCAGAAGTTAGATCAGATGGCAAATTGGATTTGGTGCTAGGTCTTTCCCTTTAGGTTTTACCCCAACAATGTTTTCATTAGTTTCGCTCACTCTCGAAATCAAGCATTTTACAGCAGGTTGGAGCAGCCTGTATCTCAGCACAGGAATAAGGTAGGGAAGAATTCAAATACTCATTTTGACTGCCTCCAGAAGTTAGATCAGATGGCAAATTGGATTTGGTGCTAGGTCTTTCCCTTTAGGTTTTACCCCAACAATGTTTTCATTAGTTTCGCTCACTCTCGAAATCAAGCATTTTACCGCAGGTTGGAGCAGCCTGTATCTCAGCACAGGAATAAGGTAGGGAAGAATTCTAAGGATCATTTTGACTGCCTCCAGAAGTTAGATCAGATGGCAAATTGGATTTGGTGCTAGGTCTTTCCCTTTAGGTTTTACCCCAACAATGTTTTCATTAGTTTCGCTCACTCTCGAAATCAAGCATTTTACAGCAGGTTGGAGCAGCCTGTATCTCAGCACAGGAATAAGGTAGGGAAGAATTCTAAGGATCATTTTGACTGCCTCCAGAAGTTAGATCAGATGGCAAATTGGATTTGGTGCTAGGTCTTTCCCTTTAGGTTTTACCCCAACAATGTTTTCATTAGTTTCGCTCACTCTCGAAATCAAGCATTTCACAGCAGGTTGGAGCAGCCTGTATCTCAGCACAGGAATAAGGTAGGGAAGAATTCTAAGGATCATTTTGACTGCCTCCAGAAGTTAGATCAGATGGCAAATTGGATTTGGTGCTAGGTCTTTCCCTTTAGGTTTTACCCCAACAATGTTTTCATTAGTTTCGCTCACTCTCGAAATCAAGCATTTTACAGCAGGTTGGAGCAGACTGTATCTCAGCACAGGAATAAGGTAGGGAAGAATTCAAATACTCATTTTGACTGCCTCCAGAAGTTAGATCAGATGCTAAATTGGATTTGGTGCTAGGTCTTTCCCTTTAGGTTTTACCCCAACAATGTTTTCATTAGTTTCGCTCACTCTCGAAATCAAGCATTTTACAGCAGGTTGGAGCAGCCTGTATCTCAGCACAGGAATAAGGTAGGGAAGAATTCTAAGGATCATTTTGACTGCCTCCAGAAGTTAGATCAGATGGCAAATTGGATTTGGTGCTAGGTCTTTCCCTTTAGGTTTTACCCCAACAATGTTTTCATTAGTTTCGCTCACTCTCGAAATCAAGCATTTTACAGCAGGTTGGAGCAGCCTGTATCTCAGCACAGGAATAAGGTAGGGAAGAATTCTAAGGATCATTTTGACTGCCTCCAGAAGTTAGATCAGATGGCAAATTGGATTTGGTGCTAGGTCTTTCCCTTTAGGTTTTACCCCAACAATGTTTTCATTAGTTTCGCTCACTCTCGAAATCAAGCATTTTACAGCAGGTTGGAGCAGCCTGTATCTCAGCACAGGAATAAGGTAGGGAAGAATTCTAAGGATCATTTTGACTGCCTCCAGAAGTTAGATCAGATGGCAAATTGGATTTGGTGCTAGGTCTTTCCCTTTAGGTTTTACCCCAACAATGTTTTCATTAGTTTCGCTCACTCTCGAAATCAAGCATTTTACAGCAGGTTGGAGCAGCCTGTATCTCAGCACAGGAATAAGGTAGGGAAGAATTCTAAGGATCATTTTGACTGCCTCCAGAAGTTAGATCAGATGGCAAATTGGATTTGGTGCTAGGTCTTTCCCTTTAGGTTTTACCCCAACAATGTTTTCATTAGTTTCGCTCACTCTCGAAATCAAGCATTTTACAGCAGGTTGGAGCAGCCTGTATCTCAGCACAGGAATAAGGTAGGGAAGAATTCTAAGGATCATTTTGACTGCCTCCAGAAGTTAGATCAGATGGCAAATTGGATTTGGTGCTAGGTCTTTCCCTTTAGGTTTTACCCCAACAATGTTTTCATTAGTTTCGCTCACTCTCGAAATCAAGCATTTTACAGCAGGTTGGAGCAGCCTGTATCTCAGCACAGGAATAAGGTAGGGAAGAATTCTAAGGATCATTTTGACTGCCTCCAGAAGTTAGATCAGATGGCAAATTGGATTTGGTGCTAGGTCTTTCCCTTTAGGTTTTACCCCAACAATGTTTTCATTAGTTTCGCTCACTCTCGAAATCAAGCATTTTACAGCAGGTTGGAGCAGCCTGTATCTCAGCACAGGAATAAGGTAGGGAAGAATTCTAAGGATCATTTTGACTGCCTCCAGAAGTTAGATCAGATGGCAAATTGGATTTGGTGCTAGGTCTTTCCCTTTAGGTTTTACCCCAACAATGTTTTCATTAGTTTCGCTCACTCTCGAAATCAAGCATTTTACAGCAGGTTGGAGCAGCCTGTATCTCAGCACAGGAATAAGGTAGGGAAGAATTCAAATACTCATTTTGACCGCCTCCAGAAGTTAGATCAGATGGCAAATTGGATTTGGTGCTAGGTCTTTCCCTTTAGGTTTTACCCCAACAATGTTTTCATTAGTTTCGCTCACTCTCGAAATCAAGCATTTTACAGCAGGTTGGAGCAGCCTGTATCTCAGCACAGGAATAAGGTAGGGAAGAATTCTAAGGATCATTTTGACTGCCTCCAGAAGTTAGATCAGATGGCAAATTGGATTTGGTGCTAGGTCTTTCCCTTTAGGTTTTACCCCAACAATGTTTTCATTAGTTTCGCTCACTCTCAAAATCAAGCATTTTACAGCAGGTTGGAGCAGCCTGTATCTCAGCACAGGAATAAGGTAGGGAAGAATTCTAAGGATCATTTTGACTGCCTCCAGAAGTTAGATCAGATGGCAAATTGGATTTGGTGCTAGGTCTTTCCCTTTAGGTTTTACCCCAACAATGTTTTCATTAGTTTCGCTCACTCTCGAAATCAAGCATTTTACAGCAGGTTGGAGCAGCCTGTATCTCAGCACAGGAATAAGGTAGGGAAGAATTCTAAGGATCATTTTGACTGCCTCCAGAAGTTAGATCAGATGGCAAATTGGATTTGGTGCTAGGTCTTTCCCTTTAGGTTTTACCCCAACAATGTTTTCATTAGTTTCGCTCACTCTCGAAATCAAGCATTTTACAGCAGGTTGGAGCAGCCTGTATCTCAGCACAGGAATAAGGTAGGGAAGAATTCAAATACTCATTTTGACTGCCTCCAGAAGTTAGATCAGATGGCAAATTGGATTTGGTGCTAGGTCTTTCCCTTTAGGTTTTACCCCAACAATGTTTTCATTAGTTTCGCTCACTCTCGAAATCAAGCATTTTACAGCAGGTTGGAGCAGCCTGTATCTCAGCACAGGAATAAGGTAGGGAAGAATTCTAAGGATCATTTTGACTGCCTCCAGAAGTTAGATCAGATGGCAAATTGGATTTGGTGCTAGGTCTTTCCCTTTAGGTTTTACCCCAACAATGTTTTCATTAGTTTCGCTCACTCTCGAAATCAAGCATTTTACAGCAGGTTGGAGCAGCCTGTATCTCAGCACAGGAATAAGGTAGGGAAGAATTCTAAGGATCATTTTGACTGCCTCCAGAAGTTAGATCAGATGGCAAATTGGATTTGGTGCTAGGTCTTTCCCTTTAGGTTTTACCCCAACAATGTTTTCATTAGTTTCGCTCACTCTCGAAATCAAGCATTTTACAGCAGGTTGGAGCAGCCTGTATCTCAGCACAGGAATAAGGTAGGGAAGAATTCTAAGGATCATTTTGACTGCCTCCAGAAGTTAGATCAGATGGCAAATTGGATTTGGTGCTAGGTCTTTCCCTTTAGGTTTTACCCCAACAATGTTTTCATTAGTTTCGCTCACTCTCGAAATCAAGCATTTTACAGCAGGTTGGAGCAGCCTGTATCTCAGCACAGGAATAAGGTAGGGAAGAATTCTAAGGATCGTTTTGACTGCCTCCAGAAGTTAGATCAGATGGCAAATTGGATTTGGTGCTAGGTCTTTCCCTTTAGGTTTTACCCCAACAATGTTTTCATTAGTTTCGCTCACTCTCGAAATCAAGCATTTTACAGCAGGTTGGAGCAGCCTGTATCTCAGCACAGGAATAAGGTAGGGAAGAATTCTAAGGATCATTTTGACTGCCTCCAGAAGTTAGATCAGATGGCAAATTGGATTTGGTGCTAGGTCTTTCCCTTTAGGTTTTACCCCAACAATGTTTTCATTAGTTTCGCTCACTCTCGAAATCAAGCATTTTACAGCAGGTTGGAGCAGCCTGTATCTCAGCACAGGAATAAGGTAGGGAAGAATTCAAATACTCATTTTGACTGCCTCCAGAAGTTAGATCAGATGGCAAATTGGATTTGGTGCTAGGTCTTTCCCTTTAGGTTTTACCCCAACAATGTTTTCATTAGTTTCGCTCACTCTCGAAATCAAGCATTTTACAGCAGGTTGGAGCAGCCTGTATCTCAGCACAGGAATAAGGTAGGGAAGAATTCAAACACTCATTTTGACTGCCTCCAGAAGTTAGATCAGATGGCAAATTGGATTTGGTGCTAGGTCTTTCCCTTTAGGTTTTACCCCAACAATGTTTTCATTAGTTTCGCTCACTCTCGAAATCAAGCATTTTACAGCAGGTTGGAGCAGCCTGTATCTCAGCACAGGAATAAGGTAGGGAAGAATTCTAAGGATCGTTTTGACTGCCTCCAGAAGTTAGATCAGATGGCAAATTGGATTTGGTGCTAGGTCTTTCCCTTTAGGTTTTACCCCAACAATGTTTTCATTAGTTTCGCTCACTCTCGAAATCAAGCATTTTACAGCAGGTTGGAGCAGCCTGTATCTCAGCACAGGAATAAGGTAGGGAAGAATTCAAATACTCATTTTGACCGCCTCCAGAAGTTAGATCAGATGGCAAATTGGATTTGGTGCCAGGTCTTTCCCTTTAGGTTTTACCCCAACAATGTTTTCATTAGTTTCGCTCACTCTCGAAATCAAGCATTTTACAGCAGGTTGGAGCAGCCTGTATCTCAGCACAGGAATAAGGTAGGGAAGAATTCTAAGGATCATTTTGACTGCCTCCAGAAGTTAGATCAGATGGCAAATTGGATTTGGTGCTAGGTCTTTCCCTTTAGGTTTTACCCCAACAATGTTTTCATTAGTTTCGCTCACTCTCGAAATCAAGCATTTTACAGCAGGTTGGAGCAGCCTGTATCTCAGCACAGGAATAAGGTAGGGAAGAATTCTAAGGATCATTTTGACTGCCTCCAGAAGTTAGATCAGATGGCAAATTGGATTTGGTGCTAGGTCTTTCCCTTTAGGTTTTACCCCAACAATGTTTTCATTAGTTTCGCTCACTCTCGAAATCAAGCATTTTACAGCAGGTTGGAGCAGCCTGTATCTCAGCACAGGAATAAGGTAGGGAAGAATTCTAAGGATCATTTTGACTGCCTCCAGAAGTTAGATCAGATGGCAAATTGGATTTGGTGCTAGGTCTTTCCCTTTAGGTTTTACCCCAACAATGTTTTCATTAGTTTCGCTCACTCTCGAAATCAAGCATTTTACAGCAGGTTGGAGCAGCCTGTATCTCAGCACAGGAATAAGGTAGGGAAGAATTCTAAGGATCATTTTGACTGCCTCCAGAAGTTAGATCAGATGGCAAATTGGATTTGGTGCTAGGTCTTTCCCTTTAGGTTTTACCCCAACAATGTTTTCATTAGTTTCGCTCACTCTCGAAATCAAGCATTTTACAGCAGGTTGGAGCAGCCTGTATCTCAGCACAGGAATAAGGTAGGGAAGAATTCTAAGGATCATTTTGACTGCCTCCAGAAGTTAGATCAGATGCTAAATTGGATTTGGTGCTAGGTCTTTCCCTTTAGGTTTTACCCCAACAATGTTTTCATTAGTTTCGCTCACTCTCGAAATCAAGCATTTTACAGCAGGTTGGAGCAGCCTGTATCTCAGCACAGGAATAAGGTAGGGAAGAATTCTAAGGATCATTTTGACTGCCTCCAGAAGTTAGATCAGATGGCAAATTGGATTTGGTGCTAGGTCTTTCCCTTTAGGTTTTACCCCAACAATGTTTTCATTAGTTTCGCTCACTCTCGAAATCAAGCATTTTACAGCAGGTTGGAGCAGCCTGTATCTCAGCACAGGAATAAGGTAGGGAAGAATTCTAAGGATCATTTTGACTGCCTCCAGAAGTTAGATCAGATGGCAAATTGGATTTGGTGCTAGGTCTTTCCCTTTAGGTTTTACCCCAACAATGTTTTCATTAGTTTCGCTCACTCTCGAAATCAAGCATTTTACGGCAGGTTGGAGCAGCCTGTATCTCAGCACAGGAATAAGGTAGGGAAGAATTCTAAGGATCATTTTGACTGCCTCCAGAAGTTAGATCAGATGGCAAATTGGATTTGGTGCTAGGTCTTTCCCTTTAGGTTTTACCCCAACAATGTTTTCATTAGTTTCGCTCACTCTCGAAATCAAGCATTTTACAGCAGGTTGGAGCAGCCTGTATCTCAGCACAGGAATAAGGTAGGGAAGAATTCTAAGGATCATTTTGACTGCCTCCAGAAGTTAGATCAGATGGCCAATTGGATTTGGTGCTAGGTCTTTCCCTTTAGGTTTTACCCCAACAATGTTTTCATTAGTTTCGCTCACTCTCGAAATCAAGCATTTTACAGCAGGTTGGAGCAGCCTGTATCTCAGCACAGGAATAAGGTAGGGAAGAATTCTAAGGATCATTTTGACTGCCTCCAGAAGTTAGATCAGATGGCAAATTGGATTTGGTGCTAGGTCTTTCCCTTTAGGTTTTACCCCAACAATGTTTTCATTAGTTTCGCTCACTCTCGAAATCAAGCATTTTACAGCAGGTTGGAGCAGCCTGTATCTCAGCACAGGAATAAGGTAGGGAAGAATTCTAAGGATCATTTTGACTGCCTCCAGAATTTAGATCAGATGGCCAATTGGATTTGGTGCTAGGTCTTTCCCTTTAGGTTTTACCCCAACAATGTTTTCATTAGTTTCGCTCACTCTCGAAATCAAGCATTTTACAGCAGGTTGGAGCAGCCTGTATCTCAGCACAGGAATAAGGTAGGGAAGAATTCTAAGGATCATTTTGACTGCCTCCAGAAGTTAGATCAGATGGCAAATTGGATTTGGTGCTAGGTCTTTCCCTTTAGGTTTTACCCCAACAATGTTTTCATTAGTTTCGCTCACTCTCGAAATCAAGCATTTTACAGCAGGTTGGAGCAGCCTGTATCTCAGCACAGGAATAAGGTAGGGAAGAATTCTAAGGATCATTTTGACTGCCTCCAGAAGTTAGATCAGATGGCAAATTGGATTTGGTGCTAGGTCTTTCCCTTTAGGTTTTACCCCAACAATGTTTTCATTAGTTTCGCTCACTCTCGAAATCAAGCATTTTACAGCAGGTTGGAGCAGCCTGTATCTCAGCACAGGAATAAGGTAGGGAAGAATTCTAAGGATCATTTTGACTGCCTCCAGAAGTTAGATCAGATGGCAAATTGGATTTGGTGCTAGGTCTTTCCCTTTAGGTTTTACCCCAACAATGTTTTCATTAGTTTCGCTCACTCTCGAAATCAAGCATTTTACAGCAGGTTGGAGCAGCCTGTATCTCAGCACAGGAATAAGGTAGGGAAGAATTCTAAGGATCATTTTGACTGCCTCCAGAAGTTAGATCAGATGGCAAATTGGATTTGGTGCTAGGTCTTTCCCTTTAGGTTTTACCCCAACAATGTTTTCATTAGTTTCGCTCACTCTCGAAATCAAGCATTTTACAGCAGGTTGGAGCAGCCTGTATCTCAGCACAGGAATAAGGTAGGGAAGAATTCTAAGGATCATTTTGACTGCCTCCAGAAGTTAGATCAGATGGCAAATTGGATTTGGTGCTAGGTCTTTCCCTTTAGGTTTTACCCCAACAATGTTTTCATTAGTTTCGCTCACTCTCGAAATCAAGCATTTTACAGCAGGTTGGAGCAGCCTGTATCTCAGCACAGGAATAAGGTAGGGAAGAATTCTAAGGATCATTTTGACTGCCTCCAGAAGTTAGATCAGATGGCCAATTGGATTTGGTGCTAGGTCTTTCCCTTTAGGTTTTACCCCAACAATGTTTTCATTAGTTTCGCTCACTCTCGAAATCAAGCATTTTACAGCAGGTTGGAGCAGCCTGTATCTCAGCACAGGAATAAGGTAGGGAAGAATTCTAAGGATCATTTTGACTGCCTCCAGAAGTTAGATCAGATGGCAAATTGGATTTGGTGCTAGGTCTTTCCCTTTAGGTTTTACCCCAACAATGTTTTCATTAGTTTCGCTCACTCTCGAAATCAAGCATTTTACAGCAGGTTGGAGCAGCCTGTATCTCAGCACAGGAATAAGGTAGGGAAGAATTCTAAGGATCATTTTGACTGCCTCCAGAAGTTAGATCAGATGGCAAATTGGATTTGGTGCTAGGTCTTTCCCTTTAGGTTTTACCCCAACAATGTTTTCATTAGTTTCGCTCACTCTCGAAATCAAGCATTTTACAGCAGGTTGGAGCAGCCTGTATCTCAGCACAGGAATAAGGTAGGGAAGAATTCTAAGGATCATTTTGACTGCCTCCAGAAGTTAGATCAGATGGCAAATTGGATTTGGTGCTAGGTCTTTCCCTTTAGGTTTTACCCCAACAATGTTTTCATTAGTTTCGCTCACTCTCGAAATCAAGCATTTTACAGCAGGTTGGAGCAGCCTGTATCTCAGCACAGGAATAAGGTAGGGAAGAATTCTAAGGATCATTTTGACTGCCTCCAGAAGTTAGATCAGATGGCAAATTGGATTTGGTGCTAGGTCTTTCCCTTTAGGTTTTACCCCAACAATGTTTTCATTAGTTTCGCTCACTCTCGAAATCAAGCATTTTACAGCAGGTTGGAGCAGCCTGTATCTCAGCACAGGAATAAGGTAGGGAAGAATTCTAAGGATCATTTTGACTGCCTCCAGAAGTTAGATCAGATGGCAAATTGGATTTGGTGCTAGGTCTTTCCCTTTAGGTTTTACCCCAACAATGTTTTCATTAGTTTCGCTCACTCTCGAAATCAAGCATTTTACAGCAGGTTGGAGCAGCCTGTATCTCAGCACAGGAATAAGGTAGGGAAGAATTCTAAGGATCATTTTGACTGCCTCCAGAAGTTAGATCAGATGGCAAATTGGATTTGGTGCTAGGTCTTTCCCTTTAGGTTTTACCCCAACAATGTTTTCATTAGTTTCGCTCACTCTCGAAATCAAGCATTTTACAGCAGGTTGGAGCAGCCTGTATCTCAGCACAGGAATAAGGTAGGGAAGAATTCTAAGGATCATTTTGACTGCCTCCAGAAGTTAGATCAGATGGCAAATTGGATTTGGTGCTAGGTCTTTCCCTTTAGGTTTTACCCCAACAATGTTTTCATTAGTTTCGCTCACTCTCGAAATCAAGCATTTTACAGCAGGTTGGAGCAGCCTGTATCTCAGCACAGGAATAAGGTAGTGAAGAATTCTAAGGATCATTTTGACTGCCTCCAGAAGTTAGATCAGATGGCAAATGGGATTTGGTGCTAGGTCTTTCCCTTTAGGTTTTACCCCAACAATGTTTTCATTAGTTTCGCTCACTCTCGAAATCAAGCATTTTACAGCAGGTTGGAGCAGCCTGTATCTCAGCACAGGAATAAGGTAGGGAAGAATTCTAAGGATCATTTTGACTGCCTCCAGAAGTTAGATCAGATGGCAAATTGGATTTGGTGCTAGGTCTTTCCCTTTAGGTTTTACCCCAACAATGTTTTCATTAGTTTCGCTCACTCTCGAAATCAAGCATTTTACAGCAGGTTGGAGCAGCCTGTATCTCAGCACAGGAATAAGGTAGGGAAGAATTCTAAGGATCATTTTGACTGCCTCCAGAAGTTAGATCAGATGGCAAATTGGATTTGGTGCTAGGTCTTTCCCTTTAGGTTTTACCCCAACAATGTTTTCATTAGTTTCGCTCACTCTCGAAATCAAGCATTTTACAGCAGGTTGGAGCAGCCTGTATCTCAGCACAGGAATAAGGTAGGGAAGAATTCTAAGGATCATTTTGACTGCCTCCAGAAGTTAGATCAGATGGCAAATTGGATTTGGTGCTAGGTCTTTCCCTTTAGGTTTTACCCCAACAATGTTTTCATTAGTTTCGCTCACTCTCGAAATCAAGCATTTTACAGCAGGTTGGAGCAGCCTGTATCTCAGCACAGGAATAAGGTAGGGAAGAATTCTAAGGATCATTTTGACTGCCTCCAGAAGTTAGATCAGATGGCAAATTGGATTTGGTGCTAGGTCTTTCCCTTTAGGTTTTACCCCAACAATGTTTTCATTAGTTTCGCTCACTCTCGAAATCAAGCATTTTACAGCAGGTTGGAGCAGCCTGTATCTCAGCACAGGAATAAGGTAGGGAAGAATTCTAAGGATCATTTTGACTGCCTCCAGAAGTTAGATCAGATGGCAAATTGGATTTGGTGCTAGGTCTTTCCCTTTAGGTTTTACCCCAACAATGTTTTCATTAGTTTCGCTCACTCTCGAAATCAAGCATTTTACAGCAGGTTGGAGCAGCCTGTATCTCAGCACAGGAATAAGGTAGTGAAGAATTCTAAGGATCATTTTGACTGCCTCCAGAAGTTAGATCAGATGGCAAATGGGATTTGGTGCTAGGTCTTTCCCTTTAGGTTTTACCCCAACAATGTTTTCATTAGTTTCGCTCACTCTCGAAATCAAGCATTTTACAGCAGGTTGGAGCAGCCTGTATCTCAGCACAGGAATAAGGTAGGGAAGAATTCTAAGGATCATTTTGACTGCCTCCAGAAGTTAGATCAGATGGCAAATTGGATTTGGTGCTAGGTCTTTCCCTTTAGGTTTTACCCCAACAATGTTTTCATTAGTTTCGCTCACTCTCGAAATCAAGCATTTTACAGCAGGTTGGAGCAGCCTGTATCTCAGCACAGGAATAAGGTAGGGAAGAATTCTAAGGATCATTTTGACTGCCTCCAGAAGTTAGATCAGATGGCAAATTGGATTTGGTGCTAGGTCTTTCCCTTTAGGTTTTACCCCAACAATGTTTTCATTAGTTTCGCTCACTCTCGAAATCAAGCATTTTACAGCAGGTTGGAGCAGCCTGTATCTCAGCACAGGAATAAGGTAGGGAAGAATTCTAAGGATCATTTTGACTGCCTCCAGAAGTTAGATCAGATGGCAAATTGGATTTGGTGCTAGGTCTTTCCCTTTAGGTTTTACCCCAACAATGTTTTCATTAGTTTCGCTCACTCTCGAAATCAAGCATTTTACAGCAGGTTGGAGCAGCCTGTATCTCAGCACAGGAATAAGGTAGGGAAGAATTCTAAGGATCATTTTGACTGCCTCCAGAAGTTAGATCAGATGGCAAATTGGATTTGGTGCTAGGTCTTTCCCTTTAGGTTTTACCCCAACAATGTTTTCATTAGTTTCGCTCACTCTCGAAATCAAGCATTTTACAGCAGGTTGGAGCAGCCTGTATCTCAGCACAGGAATAAGGTAGGGAAGAATTCTAAGGCTCATTTTGACTGCCTCCAGAAGTTAGATCAGATGGCAAATTGGATTTGGTGCTAGGTCTTTCCCTTTAGGTTTTACCCCAACAATGTTTTCATTAGTTTCGCTCACTCTCGAAATCAAGCATTTTACAGCAGGTTGGAGCAGCCTGTATCTCAGCACAGGAATAAGGTAGGGAAGAATTCTAAGGATCATTTTGACTGCCTCCAGAAGTTAGATCAGATGGCAAATTGGATTTGGTGCTAGGTCTTTCCCTTTAGGTTTTACCCCAACAATGTTTTCATTAGTTTCGCTCACTCTCGAAATCAAGCATTTTACAGCAGGTTGGAGCAGCCTGTATCTCAGCACAGGAATAAGGTAGGGAAGAATTCTAAGGATCATTTTGACTGCCTCCAGAAGTTAGATCAGATGGCAAATTGGATTTGGTGCTAGGTCTTTCCCTTTAGGTTTTACTCCAACAATGTTTTCATTAGTTTCGCTCACTCTCGAAATCAAGCATTTTACAGCAGGTTGGAGCAGCCTGTATCTCAGCACAGGAATAAGGTAGGGAAGAATTCTAAGGATCATTTTGACTGCCTCCAGAAGTTAGATCAGATGGCAAATTGGATTTGGTGCTAGGTCTTTCCCTTTAGGTTTTACCCCAACAATGTTTTCATTAGTTTCGCTCACTCTCGAAATCAAGAATTTTACAGCAGGTTGGAGCAGCCTGTATCTCAGCACAGGAATAAGGTAGGGAAGAATTCAAATACTCATTTTGACTGCCTCCAGAAGTTAGATCAGATGGCAAATGGGATTTGGTGCTAGGTCTTTCCCTTTAGGTTTTTCCCCCAACAATATTTTCATTAGTTTCGCTCACTCTCGAAATCAAGCATTTTACAGCAGGTTGGAGCAGCCTGTATCTCAGCACAGGAATAAGGTAGGGAAGAATTCTAAGGATCATTTTGACTGCCTCCAGAAGTTAGATCAGATGGCAAATTGGATTTGGTGCTAGGTCTTTCCCTTTAGGTTTTACCCCAACAATGTTTTCATTAGTTTCGCTCACTCTCGAAATCAAGAATTTTACAGCAGGTTGGAGCAGCCTGTATCTCAGCACAGGAATAAGGTAGGGAAGAATTCAAATACTCATTTTGACTGCCTCCAGAAGTTAGATCAGATGGCCAATGCAATTTGGTGCTAGGTCTTTCCCTTTAGGTTTTACCCCAACAATGTTTTCATTAGTTTCGCTCACTCTCGAAATCAAGCATTTTACAGCAGGTTGGAGCAGCCTGTATCTCAGCACAGGAATAAGGTAGGGAAGAATTCTAAGGATCATTTTGACTGCCTCCAGAAGTTAGATCAGATGGCCAATGGGATTTGGTGCTAGGTCTTTCCCTTTAGGTTTTACCCCAACAATGTTTTCATTAGTTTCGCTCACTCTCGAAATCAAGCATTTTACAGCAGGTTGGAGCAGCCTGTATCTCAGCACAGGAATAAGGTAGGGAAGAATTCTAAGGATCATTTTGACTGCCTCCAGAAGTTAGATCAGATGGCAAATTGGATTTGGTGCTAGGTCTTTCCCTTTAGGTTTTACCCCAACAATGTTTTCATTAGTTTCGCTCACTCTCGAAATCAAGCATTTTACAGCAGGTTGGAGCAGCCTGTATCTCAGCACAGGAATAAGGTAGGGAAGAATTCTAAGGCTCATTTTGACTGCCTCCAGAAGTTAGATCAGATGGCAAATTGGATTTGGTGCTAGGTCTTTCCCTTTAGGTTTTACCCCAACAATGTTTTCATTAGTTTCGCTCACTCTCGAAATCAAGCATTTTACAGCAGGTTGGAGCAGCCTGTATCTCAGCACAGGAATAAGGTAGGGAAGAATTCTAAGGATCATTTTGACTGCCTCCAGAAGTTAGATCAGATGGCAAATTGGATTTGGTGCTAGGTCTTTCCCTTTAGGTTTTACCCCAACAATGTTTTCATTAGTTTCGCTCACTCTCGAAATCAAGCATTTTACAGCAGGTTGGAGCAGCCTGTATCTCAGCACAGGAATAAGGTAGTGAAGAATTCTAAGGATCATGTTGACTGCCTCCAGAAGTTAGATCAGATGGCAAATGGGATTTGGTGCTAGGTCTTTCCCTTTAGGTTTTACCCCAACAATGTTTTCATTAGTTTCGCTCACTCTCGAAATCAAGCATTTTACAGCAGGTTGGAGCAGCCTGTATCTCAGCACAGGAATAAGGTAGGGAAGAATTCTAAGGATCATTTTGACTGCCTCCAGAAGTTAGATCAGATGGCAAATGGGATTTGGTGCTAGGTCTTTCCCTTTAGGTTTTACCCCAACAATGTTTTCATTAGTTTCGCTCACTCTCGAAATCAAGCATTTTACAGCAGGTTGGAGCAGCCTGTATCTCAGCACAGGAATAAGGTAGGGAAGAATTCTAAGGATCATTTTGACTGCCTCCAGAAGTTAGATCAGATGGCAAATGGGATTTGGTGCTAGGTCTTTCCCTTTAGGTTTTACCCCAACAATGTTTTCATTAGTTTCGCTCACTCTCGAAATCAAGCATTTTTTTGCAGCAGGTTGGAGCAGCCTGTATCTCAGCACAGGAATAAGGTAGGGAAGAATTCTAAGGATCATTTTGACTGCCTCCAGAAGTTAGATCAGATGGCAAATTGGATTTGGTGCTAGGTCTTTCCCTTTAGGTTTTACCCCAACAATGTTTTCATTAGTTTCGCTCACTCTCGAAATCAAGCATTTTACAGCAGGTTGGAGCAGCCTGTATCTCAGCACAGGAATAAGGTAGGGAAGAATTCTAAGGCTCATTTTGACTGCCTCCAGAAGTTAGATCAGATGGCAAATTGGATTTGGTGCTAGGTCTTTCCCTTTAGGTTTTACCCCAACAATGTTTTCATTAGTTTCGCTCACTCTCGAAATCAAGCATTTTACAGCAGGTTGGAGCAGCCTGTATCTCAGCACAGGAATAAGGTAGGGAAGAATTCTAAGGATCATTTTGACTGCCTCCAGAAGTTAGATCAGATGGCAAATTGGATTTGGTGCTAGGTCTTTCCCTTTAGGTTTTACCCCAACAATGTTTTCATTAGTTTCGCTCACTCTCGAAATCAAGCATTTTACAGCAGGTTGGAGCAGCCTGTATCTCAGCACAGGAATAAGGTAGTGAAGAATTCTAAGGATCATGTTGACTGCCTCCAGAAGTTAGATCAGATGGCAAATGGGATTTGGTGCTAGGTCTTTCCCTTTAGGTTTTACCCCAACAATGTTTTCATTAGTTTCGCTCACTCTCGAAATCAAGCATTTTACAGCAGGTTGGAGCAGCCTGTATCTCAGCACAGGAATAAGGTAGGGAAGAATTCTAAGGATCATTTTGACTGCCTCCAGAAGTTAGATCAGATGGCAAATGGGATTTGGTGCTAGGTCTTTCCCTTTAGGTTTTACCCCAACAATGTTTTCATTAGTTTCGCTCACTCTCGAAATCAAGCATTTTACAGCAGGTTGGAGCAGCCTGTATCTCAGCACAGGAATAAGGTAGGGAAGAATTCTAAGGATCATTTTGACTGCCTCCAGAAGTTAGATCAGATGGCAAATGGGATTTGGTGCTAGGTCTTTCCCTTTAGGTTTTACCCCAACAATGTTTTCATTAGTTTCGCTCACTCTCGAAATCAAGCATTTTTTTGCAGCAGGTTGGAGCAGCCTGTATCTCAGCACAGGAATAAGGTAGGGAAGAATTCTAAGGATCATTTTGACTGCCTCCAGAAGTTAGATCAGATGGCAAATTGGATTTGGTGCTAGGTCTTTCCCTTTAGGTTTTACCCCAACAATGTTTTCATTAGTTTCGCTCACTCTTGAAATCAAGCATTTTACAGCAGGTTGGAGCAGCCTGTATCTCAGCACAGGAATAAGGTAGGGAAGAATTCTAAGGATCATTTTGACTGCCTCCAGAAGTTAGATCAGATGGCAAATTGGATTTGGTGCTAGGTCTTTCCCTTTAGGTTTTACCCCAACAATGTTTTCATTAGTTTCGCTCACTCTCGAAATCAAGCATTTTACAGCAGGTTGGAGCAGCCTGTATCTCAGCACAGGAATAAGGTAGGGAAGAATTCTAAGGATCATTTTGACTGCCTCCAGAAGTTAGATCAGATGGCAAATTGGATTTGGTGCTAGGTCTTTCCTTTAGGTTTTACCCCAACAATGTTTTCATTAGTTTCGCTCACTCTCGAAATCAAGCATTTTACAGCAGGTTGGAGCAGCCTGTATCTCAGCACAGGAATAAGGTAGGGAAGAATTCTAAGGATCATTTTGACTGCCTCCAGAAGTTAGATCAGATGGCAAATTGGATTTGGTGCTAGGTCTTTCCCTTTAGGTTTTACCCCAACAATGTTTTCATTAGTTTCGCTCACTCTCGAAATCAAGCATTTTACAGCAGGTTGGAGCAGCCTGTATCTCAGCACAGGAATAAGGTAGGGAAGAATTCTAAGGATCATTTTGACTGCCTCCAGAAGTTAGATCAGATGGCAAATTGGATTTGGTGCTAGGTCTTTCCCTTTAGGTTTTACCCCAACAATGTTTTCATTAGTTTCGCTCACTCTCGAAATCAAGCATTTTACAGCAGGTTGGAGCAGCCTGTATCTCAGCACAGGAATAAGGTAGGGAAGAATTCTAAGGCTCATTTTGACTGCCTCCAGAAGTTAGATCAGATGGCAAATTGGATTTGGTGCTAGGTCTTTCCCTTTAGGTTTTACCCCAACAATGTTTTCATTAGTTTCGCTCACTCTCGAAATCAAGCATTTTACAGCAGGTTGGAGCAGCCTGTATCTCAGCACAGGAATAAGGTAGGGAAGAATTCTAAGGATCATTTTGACTGCCTCCAGAAGTTAGATCAGATGGCAAATTGGATTTGGTGCTAGGTCTTTCCCTTTAGGTTTTACCCCAACAATGTTTTCATTAGTTTCGCTCACTCTCGAAATCAAGCATTTTACAGCAGGTTGGAGCAGCCTGTATCTCAGCACAGGAATAAGGTAGTGAAGAATTCTAAGGATCATGTTGACTGCCTCCAGAAGTTAGATCAGATGGCAAATGGGATTTGGTGCTAGGTCTTTCCCTTTAGGTTTTACCCCAACAATGTTTTCATTAGTTTCGCTCACTCTCGAAATCAAGCATTTTTTTGCAGCAGGTTGGAGCAGCCTGTATCTCAGCACAGGAATAAGGTAGGGAAGAATTCTAAGGATCATTTTGACTGCCTCCAGAAGTTAGATCAGATGGCAAATTGGATTTGGTGCTAGGTCTTTCCCTTTAGGTTTTACCCCAACAATGTTTTCATTAGTTTCGCTCACTCTTGAAATCAAGCATTTTACAGCAGGTTGGAGCAGCCTGTATCTCAGCACAGGAATAAGGTAGGGAAGAATTCTAAGGATCATTTTGACTGCCTCCAGAAGTTAGATCAGATGGCAAATTGGATTTGGTGCTAGGTCTTTCCCTTTAGGTTTTACCCCAACAATGTTTTCATTAGTTTCGCTCACTCTCGAAATCAAGCATTTTACAGCAGGTTGGAGCAGCCTGTATCTCAGCACAGGAATAAGGTAGGGAAGAATTCTAAGGATCATTTTGACTGCCTCCAGAAGTTAGATCAGATGGCAAATTGGATTTGGTGCTAGGTCTTTCCCTTTAGGTTTTACCCCAACAATGTTTTCATTAGTTTCGCTCACTCTCGAAATCAAGCATTTTACAGCAGGTTGGAGCAGCCTGTATCTCAGCACAGGAATAAGGTAGGGAAGAATTCTAAGGATCATTTTGACTGCCTCCAGAAGTTAGATCAGATGGCAAATTGGATTTGGTGCTAGGTCTTTCCCTTTAGGTTTTACCCCAACAATGTTTTCATTAGTTTCGCTCACTCTCGAAATCAAGCATTTTACAGCAGGTTGGAGCAGCCTGTATCTCAGCACAGGAATAAGGTAGGGAAGAATTCTAAGGATCATTTTGACTGCCTCCAGAAGTTAGATCAGATGGCAAATTGGATTTGGTGCTAGGTCTTTCCCTTTAGGTTTTACCCCAACAATGTTTTCATTAGTTTCGCTCACTCTCGAAATCAAGCATTTTACAGCAGGTTGGAGCAGCCTGTATCTCAGCACAGGAATAAGGTAGGGAAGAATTCTAAGGATCATTTTGACTGCCTCCAGAAGTTAGATCAGATGGCAAATTGGATTTGGTGCTAGGTCTTTCCCTTTAGGTTTTACCCCAACAATGTTTTCATTAGTTTCGCTCACTCTCGAAATCAAGCATTTTACAGCAGGTTGGAGCAGCCTGTATCTCAGCACAGGAATAAGGTAGGGAAGAATTCTAAGGATCATTTTGACTGCCTCCAGAAGTTAGATCAGATGGCAAATTGGATTTGGTGCTAGGTCTTTCCCTTTAGGTTTTACCCCAACAATGTTTTCATTAGTTTCGCTCACTCTCGAAATCAAGCATTTTACAGCAGGTTGGAGCAGCCTGTATCTCAGCACAGGAATAAGGTAGGGAAGAATTCTAAGGATCATTTTGACTGCCTCCAGAAGTTAGATCAGATGGCAAATGGGATTTGGTGCTAGGTCTTTCCCTTTAGGTTTTACCCCAACAATGTTTTCATTAGTTTCGCTCACTCTCGAAATCAAGCATTTTACAGCAGGTTGGAGCAGCCTGTATCTCAGCACAGGAATAAGGTAGGGAAGAATTCTAAGGATCATTTTGACTGCCTCCAGAAGTTAGATCAGATGGCAAATTGGATTTGGTGCTAGGTCTTTCCCTTTAGGTTTTACCCCAACAATGTTTTCATTAGTTTCGCTCACTCTCGAAATCAAGCATTTTACAGCAGGTTGGAGCAGCCTGTATCTCAGCACAGGAATAAGGTAGGGAAGAATTCTAAGGATCATTTTGACTGCCTCCAGAAGTTAGATCAGATGGCAAATTGGATTTGGTGCTAGGTCTTTCCCTTTAGGTTTTACCCCAACAATGTTTTCATTAGTTTCGCTCACTCTCGAAATCAAGCATTTTACAGCAGGTTGGAGCAGCCTGTATCTCAGCACAGGAATAAGGTAGGGAAGAATTCTAAGGATCATTTTGACTGCCTCCAGAAGTTAGATCAGATGGCAAATTGGATTTGGTGCTAGGTCTTTCCCTTTAGGTTTTACCCCAACAATGTTTTCATTAGTTTCGCTCACTCTCGAAATCAAGCATTTTACAGCAGGTTGGAGCAGCCTGTATCTCAGCACAGGAATAAGGTAGGGAAGAATTCTAAGGATCATTTTGACTGCCTCCAGAAGTTAGATCAGATGGCAAATTGGATTTGGTGCTAGGTCTTTCCCTTTAGGTTTTACCCCAACAATGTTTTCATTAGTTTCGCTCACTCTCGAAATCAAGCATTTTACAGCAGGTTGGAGCAGCCTGTATCTCAGCACAGGAATAAGGTAGGGAAGAATTCAAATACTCATTTTGACTGCCTCCAGAAGTTAGATCAGATGGCAAATTGGATTTGGTGCTAGGTCTTTCCCTTTAGGTTTTACCCCAACAATGTTTTCATTAGTTTCGCTCACTCTCGAAATCAAGCATTTTACAGCAGGTTGGAGCAGCCTGTATCTCAGCACAGGAATAAGGTAGGGAAGAATTCTAAGGATCATTTTGACTGCCTCCAGAAGTTAGATCAGATGGCAAATTGGATTTGGTGCTAGGTCTTTCCCTTTAGGTTTTACCCCAACAATGTTTTCATTAGTTTCGCTCACTCTCGAAATCAAGCATTTTACAGCAGGTTGGAGCAGCCTGTATCTCAGCACAGGAATAAGGTAGGGAAGAATTCTAAGGATCATTTTGACTGCCTCCAGAAGTTAGATCAGATGGCAAATTGGATTTGGTGCTAGGTCTATCCCTTTAGGTTTTACCCCAACAATGTTTTCATTAGTTTCGCTCACTCTCGAAATCAAGCATTTTACAGCAGGTTGGAGCAGCCTGTATCTCAGCACAGGAATAAGGTAGGGAAGAATTCTAAGGATCATTTTGACTGCCTCCAGAAGTTAGATCAGATGGCCAATGCAATTTGGTGCTAGGTCTTTCCCTTTAGGTTTTACCCCAACAATGTTTTCATTAGTTTCGCTCACTCTCGAAATCAAGCATTTTACAGCAGGTTGGAGCAGCCTGTATCTCAGCACAGGAATAAGGTAGGGAAGAATTCTAAGGATCATTTTGACTGCCTCCAGAAGTTAGATCAGATGGCAAATTGGATTTGGTGCTAGGTCTTTCCCTTTAGGTTTTACCCCAACAATGTTTTCATTAGTTTCGCTCACTCTCGAAATCAAGCATTTTACAGCAGGTTGGAGCAGCCTGTATCTCAGCACAGGAATAAGGTAGGGAAGAATTCAAATACTCATTTTGACTGCCTCCAGAAGTTAGATCAGATGGCAAATGGGATTTGGTGCTAGGTCTTTCCCTTTAGGTTTTTCCCCCAACAATATTTTCATTAGTTTCGCTCACTCTCGAAATCAAGCATTTTACAGCAGGTTGGAGCAGCCTGTATCTCAGCACAGGAATAAGGTAGGGAAGAATTCTAAGGATCATTTTGACTGCCTCCAGAAGTTAGATCAGATGGCAAATTGGATTTGGTGCTAGGTCTTTCCCTTTAGGTTTTACCCCAACAATGTTTTCATTAGTTTCGCTCACTCTCGAAATCAAGCATTTTACAGCAGGTTGGAGCAGCCTGTATCTCAGCACAGGAATAAGGTAGGGAAGAATTCTAAGGATCATTTTGACTGCCTCCAGAAGTTAGATCAGATGGCAAATTGGATTTGGTGCTAGGTCTTTCCCTTTAGGTTTTACCCCAACAATGTTTTCATTAGTTTCGCTCACTCTCGAAATCAAGCATTTTACAGCAGGTTGGAGCAGCCTGTATCTCAGCACAGGAATAAGGTAGGGAAGAATTCTAAGGATCATTTTGACTGCCTCCAGAAGTTAGATCAGATGGCAAATTGGATTTGGTGCTAGGTCTTTCCCTTTAGGTTTTACCCCAACAATGTTTTCATTAGTTTCGCTCACTCTCGAAATCAAGCATTTCACAGCAGGTTGGAGCAGCCTGTATCTCAGCACAGGAATAAGGTAGGGAAGAATTCTAAGGATCATTTTGACTGCCTCCAGAAGTTAGATCAGATGGCAAATTGGATTTGGTGCTAGGTCTTTCCCTTTAGGTTTTACCCCAACAATGTTTTCATTAGTTTCGCTCACTCTCGAAATCAAGCATTTTACAGCAGGTTGGAGCAGCCTGTATCTCAGCACAGGAATAAGGTAGGGAAGAATTCAAATACTCATTTTGACTGCCTCCAGAAGTTAGATCAGATGGCAAATTGGATTTGGTGCTAGGTCTTTCCCTTTAGGTTTTACTCCAACAATGTTTTCATTAGTTTCGCTTACTC
>NW_027143700.1:0-50664 GCF_026170545.1 Melanerpes formicivorus
TTTCCCTTTAGGTTTTACCCCAACAATGTTTTCATTAGTTTCGCTCACTCTCGAAATCAAGCATTTTACAGCAGGTTGGAGCAGCCTGTATCTCAGCACAGGAATAAGGTAGGGAAGAATTCTAAGGCTCATTTTGACTGCCTCCAGAAGTTAGATCAGATGGCAAATTGGATTTGGTGCTAGGTCTTTCCCTTTAGGTTTTACCCCAACAATGTTTTCATTAGTTTCGCTCACTCTCGAAATCAAGCATTTTACAGCAGGTTGGAGCAGCCTGTATCTCAGCACAGGAATAAGGTAGGGAAGAATTCTAAGGCTCATTTTGACTGCCTCCAGAAGTTAGATCAGATGGCAAATTGGATTTGGTGCTAGGTCTTTCCCTTTAGGTTTTACCCCAACAATGTTTTCATTAGTTTCGCTCACTCTCGAAATCAAGCATTTTACAGCAGGTTGGAGCAGCCTGTATCTCAGCACAGGAATAAGGTAGGGAAGAATTCTAAGGCTCATTTTGACTGCCTCCAGAAGTTAGATCAGATGGCAAATTGGATTTGGTGCTAGGTCTTTCCCTTTAGGTTTTACCCCCAACAATGTTTTCATTAGTTTCGCTCACTCTCGAAATCAAGCATTTTACAGCAGGTTGGAGCAGCCTGTATCTCAGCACAGGAATAAGGTAGGGAAGAATTCTAAGGATCATTTTGACTGCCTCCAGAAGTTAGATCAGATGGCAAATTGGATTTGGTGCTAGGTCTTTCCCTTTAGGTTTTACCCCAACAATGTTTTCATTAGTTTCGCTCACTCTCGAAATCAAGCATTTTACAGCAGGTTGGAGCAGCCTGTATCTCAGCACAGGAATAAGGTAGGGAAGAATTCTAAGGCTCATTTTGACTGCCTCCAGAAGTTAGATCAGATGGCAAATTGGATTTGGTGCTAGGTCTTTCCCCTTTAGGTTTTACCCCAACAATGTTTTCATTAGTTTCGCTCACTCTCGAAATCAAGCATTTTACAGCAGGTTGGAGCAGCCTGTATCTCAGCACAGGAATAAGGTAGGGAAGAATTCTAAGGCTCATTTTGACTGCCTCCAGAAGTTAGATCAGATGGCAAATTGGATTTGGTGCTAGGTCTTTCCCTTTAGGTTTTACCCCAACAATGTTTTCATTAGTTTCGCTCACTCTCGAAATCAAGCATTTTACAGCAGGTTGGAGCAGCCTGTATCTCAGCACAGAATAAGGTAGGGAAGAATTCTAAGGCTCATTTTGACTGCCTCCAGAAGTTAGATCAGATGGCAAATTGGATTTGGTGCTAGGTCTTTCCCTTTAGGTTTTACCCCAACAATGTTTTCATTAGTTTCGCTCACTCTCAAAATCAAGCATTTTACAGCAGGTTGGAGCAGCCTGTATCTCAGCACAGGAATAAGGTAGGGAAGAATTCTAAGGATCATTTTGACTGCCTCCAGAAGTTAGATCAGATGGCAAATTGGATTTGGTGCTAGGTCTTTCCCTTTAGGTTTTACCCCAACAATGTTTTCATTAGTTTCGCTCACTCTCGAAATCAAGCATTTTACAGCAGGTTGGAGCAGCCTGTATCTCAGCACAGGAATAAGGTAGGGAAGAATTCTAAGGATCATTTTGACTGCCTCCAGAAGTTAGATCAGATGGCAAATTGGATTTGGTGCTAGGTCTTTCCCTTTAGGTTTTACCCCAACAATGTTTTCATTAGTTTCGCTCACTCTCGAAATCAAGCATTTTACAGCAGGTTGGAGCAGCCTGTATCTCAGCACAGGAATAAGGTAGGGAAGAATTCTAAGGCTCATTTTGACTGCCTCCAGAAGTTAGATCAGATGGCAAATTGGATTTGGTGCTAGGTCTTTCCCTTTAGGTTTTACCCCAACAATGTTTTCATTAGTTTCGCTCACTCTCTCGAAATCAAGCATTTTACAGCAGGTTGGAGCAGCCTGTATCTCAGCACAGGAATAAGGTAGGGAAGAATTCTAAGGCTCATTTTGACTGCCTCCAGAAGTTAGATCAGATGGCAAATTGGATTGGTGCTAGGTCTTTCCCTTTAGGTTTTACCCCCAACAATGTTTTCATTAGTTTCGCTCACTCTCGAAATCAAGCATTTTACAGCAGGTTGGAGCAGCCTGTATCTCAGCACAGGAATAAGGTAGGGAAGAATTCTAAGGCTCATTTTGACTGCCTCCAGAAGTTAGATCAGATGGCAAATTGGATTTGGTGCTAGGTCTTTCCTTTAGGTTTTACCCCAACAATGTTTTCATTAGTTTCGCTCACTCTCGAAATCAAGCATTTTACAGCAGGTTGGAGCAGCCTGTATCTCAGCACAGGAATAAGGTAGGGAAGAATTCAAAGGATCATTTTGACTGCCTCCAGAAGTTAGATCAGATGGCAAATTGGATTTGGTGCTAGGTCTTTCCCTTTAGGTTTTACCCCAACAATGTTTTCATTAGTTTCGCTCACTCTCGAAATCAAGCATTTTACAGCAGGTTGGAGCAGCCTGTATCTCAGCACAGGAATAAGGTAGGGAAGAATTCTAAGGATCATTTTGACTGCCTCCAGAAGTTAGATCAGATGGCAAATTGGATTTGGTGCTAGGTCTTTCCCTTTAGGTTTTACCCCAACAATGTTTTCATTAGTTTCGCTCACTCTCGAAATCAAGCATTTTACAGCAGGTTGGAGCAGCCTGTATCTCAGCACAGGAATAAGGTAGGGAAGAATTCTAAGGCTCATTTTGACTGCCTCCAGAAGTTAGATCAGATGGCAAATTGGATTTGGTGCTAGGTCTTTCCCTTTAGGTTTTACCCCAACAATGTTTTCATTAGTTTCGCTCACTCTCGAAATCAAGCATTTTACAGCAGGTTGGAGCAGCCTGTATCTCAGCACAGGAATAAGGTAGGGAAGAATTCTAAGGCTCATTTTGACTGCCTCCAGAAGTTAGATCAGATGGCAAATTGGATTTGGTGCTAGGTCTTTCCCTTTAGGTTTTACCCCCAACAATGTTTTCATTAGTTTCGCTCACTCTCGAAATCAAGCATTTTACAGCAGGTTGGAGCAGCCTGTATCTCAGCACAGGAATAAGGTAGGGAAGAATTCTAAGGCTCATTTTGACTGCCTCCAGAAGTTAGATCAGATGGCAAATTGGATTTGGTGCTAGGTCTTTCCCTTTAGGTTTTACCCCAACAATGTTTTCATTAGTTTCGCTCACTCTCGAAATCAAGCATTTTACAGCAGGTTGGAGCAGCCTGTATCTCAGCACAGGAATAAGGTAGGGAAGAATTCTAAGGCTCATTTTGACTGCCTCCAGAAGTTAGATCAGATGGCAAATTGGATTTGGTGCTAGGTCTTTCCCTTTAGGTTTTACCCCAACAATGTTTTCATTAGTTTCGCTCACTCTCGAAATCAAGCATTTTACAGCAGGTTGGAGCAGCCTGTATCTCAGCACAGGAATAAGGTAGGGAAGAATTCTAAGGATCATTTTGACTGCCTCCAGAAGTTAGATCAGATGGCAAATTGGATTTGGTGCTAGGTCTTTCCCTTTAGGTTTTACCCCAACAATGTTTTCATTAGTTTCGCTCACTCTCGAAATCAAGCATTTTACAGCAGGTTGGAGCAGCCTGTATCTCAGCACAGGAATAAGGTAGGGAAGAATTCTAAGGCTCATTTTGACTGCCTCCAGAAGTTAGATCAGATGGCAAATTGGATTTGGTGCTAGGTCTTTCCCTTTAGGTTTTACCCCAACAATGTTTTCATTAGTTTCGCTCACTCTCGAAATCAAGCATTTTACAGCAGGTTGGAGCAGCCTGTATCTCAGCACAGGAATAAGGTAGGGAAGAATTCTAAGGCTCACCTTGACTGCCTCCAGAAGTTAGATCAGATGGCAAATTGGATTTGGTGCTAGGTCTTTCCCTTTAGGTTTTACCCCAACAATGTTTTCATTAGTTTCGCTCACTCTCGAAATCAAGCATTTTACAGCAGGTTGGAGCAGCCTGTATCTCAGCACAGGAATAAGGTAGGGAAGAATTCTAAGGCTCATTTTGACTGCCTCCAGAAGTTAGATCAGATGGCAAATTGGATTTGGTGCTAGGTCTTTCCCTTTAGGTTTTACCCCAACAATGTTTTCATTAGTTTCGCTCACTCTCGAAATCAAGCATTTTACAGCAGGTTGGAGCAGCCTGTATCTCAGCACAGGAATAAGGTAGGGAAGAATTCTAAGGCTCATTTTGACTGCCTCCAGAAGTTAGATCAGATGGCAAAATTGGATTTGGTGCTAGGTCTTTCCCTTTAGGTTTTACCCCAACAATGTTTTCATTAGTTTCGCTCACTCTCGAAATCAAGCATTTTACAGCAGGTTGGAGCAGCCTGTATCTCAGCACAGGAATAAGGTAGGGAAGAATTCTAAGGCTCACCTTGACTGCCTCCAGAAGTTAGATCAGATGGCAAATTGGATTTGGTGCTAGGTCTTTCCCTTTAGGTTTTACCCCAACAATGTTTTCATTAGTTTCGCTCACTCTCGAAATCAAGCATTTTACAGCAGGTTGGAGCAGCCTGTATCTCAGCACAGGAATAAGGTAGGGAAGAATTCTAAGGCTCATTTTGACTGCCTCCAGAAGTTAGATCAGATGGCAAATTGGATTTGGTGCTAGGGTCTTTCCCTTTAGGTTTTACCCCAACAATGTTTTCATTAGTTTCGCTCACTCTCGAAATCAAGCATTTTACAGCAGGTTGGAGCAGCCTGTATCTCAGCACAGGAATAAGGTAGGGAAGAATTCTAAGGCTCATTTTGACTGCCTCCAGAAGTTAGATCAGATGGCAAATTGGATTTGGTGCTAGGTCTTTCCCTTTAGGTTTTACCCCAACAATGTTTTCATTAGTTTCGCTCACTCTCGAAATCAAGCATTTTACAGCAGGTTGGAGCAGCCTGTATCTCAGCACAGGAATAAGGTAGGGAAGAATTCTAAGGCTCATTTTGACTGCCTCCAGAAGTTAGATCAGAGATCAGATGGCAAATTGGATTTGGTGCTAGGTCTTTCCCTTTAGGTTTTACCCCAACAATGTTTTCATTAGTTTCGCTCACTCTCGAAATCAAGCATTTTACAGCAGGTTGGAGCAGCCTGTATCTCAGCACAGGAATAAGGTAGGGAAGAATTCTAAGGATCATTTTGACTGCCTCCAGAAGTTAGATCAGATGGCAAATTGGATTTGGTGCTAGGTCTTTCCCTTTAGGTTTTACCCCAACAATGTTTTCATTAGTTTCGCTCACTCTCGAAATCAAGCATTTTACAGCAGGTTGGAGCAGCCTGTATCTCAGCACAGGAATAAGGTAGGGAAGAATTCTAAGGCTCATTTTGACTGCCTCCAGAAGTTAGATCAGATGGCAAATTGGATTTGGTGCTAGGTCTTTCCTTTAGGTTTTACCCCAACAATGTTTTCATTAGTTTCGCTCACTCTCGAAATCAAGCATTTTACAGCAGGTTGGAGCAGCCTGTATCTCAGCACAGGAATAAGGTAGGGAAGAATTCTAAGGCTCATTTTGACTGCCTCCAGAAGTTAGATCAGATGGCAAATTGGATTTGGTGCTAGGTCTTTCCCTTTAGGTTTTACCCCAACAATGTTTTCATTAGTTTCGCTCACTCTCGAAATCAAGCATTTTACAGCAGGTTGGAGCAGCCTGTATCTCAGCACAGGAATAAGGTAGGGAAGAATTCTAAGGATCATTTTGACTGCCTCCAGAAGTTAGATCAGATGGCAAATTGGATTTGGTGCTAGGTCTTTCCCTTTAGGTTTTACCCCAACAATGTTTTCATTAGTTTCGCTCACTCTCGAAATCAAGCATTTTACAGCAGGTTGGAGCAGCCTGTATCTCAGCACAGGAATAAGGTAGGGAAGAATTCTAAGGCTCATTTTGACTGCCTCCAGAAGTTAGATCAGATGGCAAATTGGATTTGGTGCTAGGTCTTTCCCTTTAGGTTTTACCCCAACAATGTTTTCATTAGTTTCGCTCACTCTCGAAATCAAGCATTTTACAGCAGGTTGGAGCAGCCTGTATCTCAGCACAGGAATAAGGTAGGGAAGAATTCTAAGGCTCATTTTGACTGCCTCCAGAAGTTAGATCAGATGGCAAATTGGATTTGGTGCTAGGTCTTTCCCTTTAGGTTTTACCCCAACAATGTTTTCATTAGTTTCGCTCACTCTCGAAATCAAGCATTTTACAGCAGGTTGGAGCAGCCTGTATCTCAGCACAGGAATAAGGTAGGGAAGAATTCTAAGGATCATTTTGACTGCCTCCAGAAGTTAGATCAGATGGCAAATTGGATTTGGTGCTAGGTCTTTCCCTTTAGGTTTTACCCCAACAATGTTTTCATTAGTTTCGCTCACTCTCGAAATCAAGCATTTTACAGCAGGTTGGAGCAGCCTGTATCTCAGCACAGGAATAAGGTAGGGAAGAATTCTAAGGCTCATTTTGACTGCCTCCAGAAGTTAGATCAGATGGCAAATTGGATTTGGTGCTAGGTCTTTCCCTTTAGGTTTTACCCCAACAATGTTTTCATTAGTTTCGCTCACTCTCGAAATCAAGCATTTTACAGCAGGTTGGAGCAGCCTGTATCTCAGCACAGGAATAAGGTAGGGAAGAATTCTAAGGCTCATTTTGACTGCCTCCAGAAGTTAGATCAGATGGCAAATTGGATTTGGTGCTAGGTCTTTCCCTTTAGGTTTTACCCCAACAATGTTTTCATTAGTTTCGCTCACTCTCGAAATCAAGCATTTTACAGCAGGTTGGAGCAGCCTGTATCTCAGCACAGGAATAAGGTAGGGAAGAATTCTAAGGATCATTTTGACTGCCTCCAGAAGTTAGATCAGATGGCAAATTGGATTTGGTGCTAGGTCTTTCCCTTTAGGTTTTACCCCAACAATGTTTTCATTAGTTTCGCTCACTCTCGAAATCAAGCATTTTACAGCAGGTTGGAGCAGCCTGTATCTCAGCACAGGAATACGGTAGGGAAGAATTCTAAGGATCATTTTGACTGCCTCCAGAAGTTAGATCAGATGGCAAATTGGATTTGGTGCTAGGTCTTTCCCTTTAGGTTTTACCCCAACAATGTTTTCATTAGTTTCGCTCACTCTCGAAATCAAGCATTTTACAGCAGGTTGGAGCAGCCTGTATCTCAGCACAGGAATAAGGTAGGGAAGAATTCTAAGGATCATTTTGACTGCCTCCAGAAGTTAGATCAGATGGCAAATTGGATTTGGTGCTAGGTCTTTCCCTTTAGGTTTTACCCCAACAATGTTTTCATTAGTTTCGCTCACTCTCGAAATCAAGCATTTTACAGCAGGTTGGAGCAGCCTGTATCTCAGCACAGGAATAAGGTAGGGAAGAATTCTAAGGATCATTTTGACTGCCTCCAGAAGTTAGATCAGATGGCAAATTGGATTTGGTGCTAGGTCTTTCCCTTTAGGTTTTACCCCAACAATGTTTTCATTAGTTTCGCTCACTCTCGAAATCAAGCATTTTACAGCAGGTTGGAGCAGCCTGTATCTCAGCACAGGAATAAGGTAGGGAAGAATTCTAAGGCTCATTTTGACTGCCTCCAGAAGTTAGATCAGATGGCAAATTGGATTTGGTGCTAGGTCTTTCCCTTTAGGTTTTACCCCAACAATGTTTTCATTAGTTTCGCTCACTCTCGAAATCAAGCATTTTACAGCAGGTTGGAGCAGCCTGTATCTCAGCACAGGAATAAGGTAGGGAAGAATTCTAAGGATCATTTTGACTGCCTCCAGAAGTTAGATCAGATGGCAAATTGGATTTGGTGCTAGGTCTTTCCCTTTAGGTTTTACCCCAACAATGTTTTCATTAGTTTCGCTCACTCTCGAAATCAAGCATTTTACAGCAGGTTGGAGCAGCCTGTATCTCAGCACAGGAATAAGGTAGGGAAGAATTCTAAGGCTCATTTTGACTGCCTCCAGAAGTTAGATCAGATGGCAAATTGGATTTGGTGCTAGGTCTTTCCCTTTAGGTTTTACCCCAACAATGTTTTCATTAGTTTCGCTCACTCTCGAAATCAAGCATTTTACAGCAGGTTGGAGCAGCCTGTATCTCAGCACAGGAATAAGGTAGGGAAGAATTCTAAGGATCATTTTGACTGCCTCCAGAAGTTAGATCAGATGGCAAATTGGATTTGGTGCTAGGTCTTTCCCTTTAGGTTTTACCCCAACAATGTTTTCATTAGTTTCGCTCACTCTCGAAATCAAGCATTTTACAGCAGGTTGGAGCAGCCTGTATCTCAGCACAGGAATAAGGTAGGGAAGAATTCTAAGGCTCATTTTGACTGCCTCCAGAAGTTAGATCAGATGGCAAATTGGATTTGGTGCTAGGTCTTTCCCTTTAGGTTTTACCCCAACAATGTTTTCATTAGTTTCGCTCACTCTCGAAATCAAGCATTTTACAGCAGGTTGGAGCAGCCTGTATCTCAGCACAGGAATAAGGTAGGGAAGAATTCTAAGGCTCATTTTGACTGCCTCCAGAAGTTAGATCAGATGGCAAATTGGATTTGGTGCTAGGTCTTTCCCTTTAGGTTTTACCCCAACAATGTTTTCATTAGTTTCGCTCACTCTCGAAATCAAGCATTTTACAGCAGGTTGGAGCAGCCTGTATCTCAGCACAGGAATAAGGTAGGGAAGAATTCTAAGGATCATTTTGACTGCCTCCAGAAGTTAGATCAGATGGCAAATTGGATTTGGTGCTAGGTCTTTCCCTTTAGGTTTTACCCCAACAATGTTTTCATTAGTTTCGCTCACTCTCGAAATCAAGCATTTTACAGCAGGTTGGAGCAGCCTGTATCTCAGCACAGGAATAAGGTAGGGAAGAATTCTAAGGATCATTTTGACTGCCTCCAGAAGTTAGATCAGATGGCAAATTGGATTTGGTGCTAGGTCTTTCCCTTTAGGTTTTACCCCAACAATGTTTTCATTAGTTTCGCTCACTCTCGAAATCAAGCATTTTACAGCAGGTTGGAGCAGCCTGTATCTCAGCACAGGAATAAGGTAGGGAAGAATTCTAAGGATCATTTTGACTGCCTCCAGAAGTTAGATCAGATGGCAAATTGGATTTGGTGCTAGGTCTTTCCCTTTAGGTTTTACCCCAACAATGTTTTCATTAGTTTCGCTCACTCTCGAAATCAAGCATTTTACAGCAGGTTGGAGCAGCCTGTATCTCAGCACAGGAATAAGGTAGGGAAGAATTCAAAGGCTCATTTTGACTGCCTCCAGAAGTTAGATCAGATGGCAAATTGGATTTGGTGCTAGGTCTTTCCCTTTAGGTTTTACCCCAACAATGTTTTCATTAGTTTCGCTCACTCTCGAAATCAAGCATTTTACAGCAGGTTGGAGCAGCCTGTATCTCAGCACAGGAATAAGGTAGGGAAGAATTCTAAGGCTCATTTTGACTGCCTCCAGAAGTTAGATCAGATGGCAAATTGGATTTGGTGCTAGGTCTTTCCCTTTAGGTTTTACCCCAACAATGTTTTCATTAGTTTCGCTCACTCTCGAAATCAAGCATTTTACAGCAGGTTGGAGCAGCCTGTATCTCAGCACAGGAATAAGGTAGGGAAGAATTCTAAGGCTCATTTTGACTGCCTCCAGAAGTTAGATCAGATGGCAAATTGGATTTGGTGCTAGGTCTTTC
Source organism: Melanerpes formicivorus (assembly GCF_026170545.1). Lineage (NCBI taxonomy): Eukaryota > Metazoa > Chordata > Aves > Piciformes > Picidae > Melanerpes > Melanerpes formicivorus. Next base: position 9,688 of record NW_027143700.1, read on the forward strand.
CCTTTAGGTTTTACCCCAACAATGTTTTCATTAGTTTCGCTCACTCTCGAAATCAAGCATTTTACAGCAGGTTGGAGCAGCCTGTATCTCAGCACAGGAATAAGGTAGGGAAGAATTCTAAGGATCATTTTGACTGCCTCCAGAAGTTAGATCAGATGGCAAATTGGATTTGGTGCTAGGTCTTTCCCTTTAGGTTTTACCCCAACAATGTTTTCATTAGTTTCGCTCACTCTCGAAATCAAGCATTTTACAGCAGGTTGGAGCAGCCTGTATCTCAGCACAGGAATAAGGTAGGGAAGAATTCTAAGGCTCATTTTGACTGCCTCCAGAAGTTAGATCAGATGGCAAATTGGATTTGGTGCTAGGTCTTTCCCTTTAGGTTTTACCCCAACAATGTTTTCATTAGTTTCGCTCACTCTCGAAATCAAGCATTTTACAGCAGGTTGGAGCAGCCTGTATCTCAGCACAGGAATAAGGTAGGGAAGAATTCTAAGGCTCATTTTGACTGCCTCCAGAAGTTAGATCAGATGGCAAATTGGATTTGGTGCTAGGTCTTTCCCTTTAGGTTTTACCCCAACAATGTTTTCATTAGTTTCGCTCACTCTCGAAATCAAGCATTTTACAGCAGGTTGGAGCAGCCTGTATCTCAGCACAGGAATAAGGTAGGGAAGAATTCTAAGGCTCATTTTGACTGCCTCCAGAAGTTAGATCAGATGGCAAATTGGATTTGGTGCTAGGTCTTTCCCTTTAGGTTTTACCCCAACAATGTTTTCATTAGTTTCGCTCACTCTCGAAATCAAGCATTTTACAGCAGGTTGGAGCAGCCTGTATCTCAGCACAGGAATAAGGTAGGGAAGAATTCTAAGGCTCATTTTGACTGCCTCCAGAAGTTAGATCAGATGGCAAATTGGATTTGGTGCTAGGTCTTTCCCTTTAGGTTTTACCCCAACAATGTTTTCATTAGTTTCGCTCACTCTCGAAATCAAGCATTTTACAGCAGGTTGGAGCAGCCTGTATCTCAGCACAGGAATAAGGTAGGGAAGAATTCTAAGGCTCATTTTGACTGCCTCCAGAAGTTAGATCAGATGGCAAATTGGATTTGGTGCTAGGTCTTTCCCTTTAGGTTTTACCCCAACAATGTTTTCATTAGTTTCGCTCACTCTCGAAATCAAGCATTTTACAGCAGGTTGGAGCAGCCTGTATCTCAGCACAGGAATAAGGTAGGGAAGAATTCTAAGGCTCATTTTGACTGCCTCCAGAAGTTAGATCAGATGGCAAATTGGATTTGGTGCTAGGTCTTTCCCTTTAGGTTTTACCCCAACAATGTTTTCATTAGTTTCGCTCACTCTCGAAATCAAGCATTTTACAGCAGGTTGGAGCAGCCTGTATCTCAGCACAGGAATAAGGTAGGGAAGAATTCTAAGGCTCATTTTGACTGCCTCCAGAAGTTAGATCAGATGGCAAATTGGATTTGGTGCTAGGTCTTTCCCTTTAGGTTTTACCCCAACAATGTTTTCATTAGTTTCGCTCACTCTCGAAATCAAGCATTTTACAGCAGGTTGGAGCAGCCTGTATCTCAGCACAGGAATAAGGTAGGGAAGAATTCTAAGGCTCATTTTGACTGCCTCCAGAAGTTAGATCAGATGGCAAATTGGATTTGGTGCTAGGTCTTTCCCTTTAGGTTTTACCCCAACAATGTTTTCATTAGTTTCGCTCACTCTCGAAATCAAGCATTTTACAGCAGGTTGGAGCAGCCTGTATCTCAGCACAGGAATAAGGTAGGGAAGAATTCTAAGGCTCATTTTGACTGCCTCCAGAAGTTAGATCAGATGGCAAATTGGATTTGGTGCTAGGTCTTTCCCTTTAGGTTTTACCCCAACAATGTTTTCATTAGTTTCGCTCACTCTCGAAATCAAGCATTTTACAGCAGGTTGGAGCAGCCTGTATCTCAGCACAGGAATAAGGTAGGGAAGAATTCTAAGGATCATTTTGACTGCCTCCAGAAGTTAGATCAGATGGCAAATTGGATTTGGTGCTAGGTCTTTCCCTTTAGGTTTTACCCCAACAATGTTTTCATTAGTTTCGCTCACTCTCGAAATCAAGCATTTTACAGCAGGTTGGAGCAGCCTGTATCTCAGCACAGGAATAAGGTAGGGAAGAATTCTAAGGATCATTTTGACTGCCTCCAGAAGTTAGATCAGATGACAAATTGGATTTGGTGCTAGGTCTTTCCCTTTAGGTTTTACCCCAACAATGTTTTCATTAGTTTCGCTCACTCTCGAAATCAAGCATTTTACAGCAGGTTGGAGCAGCCTGTATCTCAGCACAGGAATAAGGTAGGGAAGAATTCTAAGGCTCATTTTGACTGCCTCCAGAAGTTAGATCAGATGGCAAATTGGATTTGGTGCTAGGTCTTTCCCTTTAGGTTTTACCCCAACAATGTTTTCATTAGTTTCGCTCACTCTCGAAATCAAGCATTTTACAGCAGGTTGGAGCAGCCTGTATCTCAGCACAGGAATAAGGTAGGGAAGAATTCTAAGGCTCATTTTGACTGCCTCCAGAAGTTAGATCAGATGGCAAATTGGATTTGGTGCTAGGTCTTTCCCTTTAGGTTTTACCCCAACAATGTTTTCATTAGTTTCGCTCACTCTCGAAATCAAGCATTTTACAGCAGGTTGGAGCAGCCTGTATCTCAGCACAGGAATTCGGTAGGGAAGAATTCTAAGGATCATTTTGACTGCCTCCAGAAGTTAGATCAGATGGCAAATTGGATTTGGTGCTAGGTCTTTCCCTTTAGGTTTTACCCCAACAATGTTTTCATTAGTTTCGCTCACTCTCGAAATCAAGCATTTTACAGCAGGTTGGAGCAGCCTGTATCTCAGCACAGGAATAAGGTAGGGAAGAATTCTAAGGATCATTTTGACTGCCTCCAGAAGTTAGATCAGATGGCAAATTGGATTTGGTGCTAGGTCTTTCCCTTTAGGTTTTACCCCAACAATGTTTTCATTAGTTTCGCTCACTCTCGAAATCAAGCATTTTACAGCAGGTTGGAGCAGCCTGTATCTCAGCACAGGAATAAGGTAGGGAAGAATTCTAAGGCTCATTTTGACTGCCTCCAGAAGTTAGATCAGATGGCAAATTGGATTTGGTGCTAGGTCTTTCCCTTTAGGTTTTACCCCAACAATGTTTTCATTAGTTTCGCTCACTCTCGAAATCAAGCATTTTACAGCAGGTTGGAGCAGCCTGTATCTCAGCACAGGAATAAGGTAGGGAAGAATTCTAAGGCTCATTTTGACTGCCTCCAGAAGTTAGATCAGATGGCAAATTGGATTTGGTGCTAGGTCTTTCCCTTTAGGTTTTACCCCAACAATGTTTTCATTAGTTTCGCTCACTCTCGAAATCAAGCATTTTACAGCAGGTTGGAGCAGCCTGTATCTCAGCACAGGAATAAGGTAGGGAAGAATTCTAAGGCTCATTTTGACTGCCTCCAGAAGTTAGATCAGATGGCAAATTGGATTTGGTGCTAGGTCTTTCCCTTTAGGTTTTACCCCAACAATGTTTTCATTAGTTTCGCTCACTCTCGAAATCAAGCATTTTACAGCAGGTTGGAGCAGCCTGTATCTCAGCACAGGAATAAGGTAGGGAAGAATTCTAAGGCTCATTTTGACTGCCTCCAGAAGTTAGATCAGATGGCAAATTGGATTTGGTGCTAGGTCTTTCCCTTTAGGTTTTACCCCAACAATGTTTTCATTAGTTTCGCTCACTCTCGAAATCAAGCATTTTACAGCAGGTTGGAGCAGCCTGTATCTCAGCACAGGAATAAGGTAGGGAAGAATTCTAAGGCTCATTTTGACTGCCTCCAGAAGTTAGATCAGATGGCAAATTGGATTTGGTGCTAGGTCTTTCCCTTTAGGTTTTACCCCAACAATGTTTTCATTAGTTTCGCTCACTCTCGAAATCAAGCATTTTACAGCAGGTTGGAGCAGCCTGTATCTCAGCACAGGAATAAGGTAGGGAAGAATTCTAAGGATCATTTTGACTGCCTCCAGAAGTTAGATCAGATGGCAAATTGGATTTGGTGCTAGGTCTTTCCCTTTAGGTTTTACCCCAACAATGTTTTCATTAGTTTCGCTCACTCTCGAAATCAAGCATTTTACAGCAGGTTGGAGCAGCCTGTATCTCAGCACAGGAATAAGGTAGGGAAGAATTCTAAGGATCATTTTGACTGCCTCCAGAAGTTAGATCAGATGACAAATTGGATTTGGTGCTAGGTCTTTCCCTTTAGGTTTTACCCCAACAATGTTTTCATTAGTTTCGCTCACTCTCGAAATCAAGCATTTTACAGCAGGTTGGAGCAGCCTGTATCTCAGCACAGGAATAAGGTAGGGAAGAATTCTAAGGCTCATTTTGACTGCCTCCAGAAGTTAGATCAGATGGCAAATTGGATTTGGTGCTAGGTCTTTCCCTTTAGGTTTTACCCCAACAATGTTTTCATTAGTTTCGCTCACTCTCGAAATCAAGCATTTTACAGCAGGTTGGAGCAGCCTGTATCTCAGCACAGGAATAAGGTAGGGAAGAATTCTAAGGCTCATTTTGACTGCCTCCAGAAGTTAGATCAGATGGCAAATTGGATTTGGTGCTAGGTCTTTCCCTTTAGGTTTTACCCCAACAATGTTTTCATTAGTTTCGCTCACTCTCGAAATCAAGCATTTTACAGCAGGTTGGAGCAGCCTGTATCTCAGCACAGGAATTCGGTAGGGAAGAATTCTAAGGATCATTTTGACTGCCTCCAGAAGTTAGATCAGATGGCAAATTGGATTTGGTGCTAGGTCTTTCCCTTTAGGTTTTACCCCAACAATGTTTTCATTAGTTTCGCTCACTCTCGAAATCAAGCATTTTACAGCAGGTTGGAGCAGCCTGTATCTCAGCACAGGAATAAGGTAGGGAAGAATTCTAAGGCTCATTTTGACTGCCTCCAGAAGTTAGATCAGATGGCAAATTGGATTTGGTGCTAGGTCTTTCCCTTTAGGTTTTACCCCAACAATGTTTTCATTAGTTTCGCTCACTCTCGAAATCAAGCATTTTACAGCAGGTTGGAGCAGCCTGTATCTCAGCACAGGAATAAGGTAGGGAAGAATTCTAAGGCTCATTTTGACTGCCTCCAGAAGTTAGATCAGATGGCAAATTGGATTTGGTGCTAGGTCTTTCCCTTTAGGTTTTACCCCAACAATGTTTTCATTAGTTTCGCTCACTCTCGAAATCAAGCATTTTACAGCAGGTTGGAGCAGCCTGTATCTCAGCACAGGAATAAGGTAGGGAAGAATTCTAAGGCTCATTTTGACTGCCTCCAGAAGTTAGATCAGATGGCAAATTGGATTTGGTGCTAGGTCTTTCCCTTTAGGTTTTACCCCAACAATGTTTTCATTAGTTTCGCTCACTCTCGAAATCAAGCATTTTACAGCAGGTTGGAGCAGCCTGTATCTCAGCACAGGAATAAGGTAGGGAAGAATTCTAAGGCTCATTTTGACTGCCTCCAGAAGTTAGATCAGATGGCAAATTGGATTTGGTGCTAGGTCTTTCCCTTTAGGTTTTACCCCAACAATGTTTTCATTAGTTTCGCTCACTCTCGAAATCAAGCATTTTACAGCAGGTTGGAGCAGCCTGTATCTCAGCACAGGAATAAGGTAGGGAAGAATTCTAAGGCTCATTTTGACTGCCTCCAGAAGTTAGATCAGATGGCAAATTGGATTTGGTGCTAGGTCTTTCCCTTTAGGTTTTACCCCAACAATGTTTTCATTAGTTTCGCTCACTCTCGAAATCAAGCATTTTACAGCAGGTTGGAGCAGCCTGTATCTCAGCACAGGAATAAGGTAGGGAAGAATTCTAAGGCTCATTTTGACTGCCTCCAGAAGTTAGATCAGATGGCAAATTGGATTTGGTGCTAGGTCTTTCCCTTTAGGTTTTACCCCAACAATGTTTTCATTAGTTTCGCTCACTCTCGAAATCAAGCATTTTACAGCAGGTTGGAGCAGCCTGTATCTCAGCACAGGAATAAGGTAGGGAAGAATTCTAAGGCTCATTTTGACTGCCTCCAGAAGTTAGATCAGATGGCAAATTGGATTTGGTGCTAGGTCTTTCCCTTTAGGTTTTACCCCAACAATGTTTTCATTAGTTTCGCTCACTCTCGAAATCAAGCATTTTACAGCAGGTTGGAGCAGCCTGTATCTCAGCACAGGAATAAGGTAGGGAAGAATTCTAAGGCTCATTTTGACTGCCTCCAGAAGTTAGATCAGATGGCAAATTGGATTTGGTGCTAGGTCTTTCCCTTTAGGTTTTACCCCAACAATGTTTTCATTAGTTTCGCTCACTCTCGAAATCAAGCATTTTACAGCAGGTTGGAGCAGCCTGTATCTCAGCACAGGAATAAGGTAGGGAAGAATTCTAAGGCTCATTTTGACTGCCTCCAGAAGTTAGATCAGATGGCAAATTGGATTTGGTGCTAGGTCTTTCCCTTTAGGTTTTACCCCAACAATGTTTTCATTAGTTTCGCTCACTCTCGAAATCAAGCATTTTACAGCAGGTTGGAGCAGCCTGTATCTCAGCACAGGAATAAGGTAGGGAAGAATTCTAAGGCTCATTTTGACTGCCTCCAGAAGTTAGATCAGATGGCAAATTGGATTTGGTGCTAGGTCTTTCCCTTTAGGTTTTACCCCAACAATGTTTTCATTAGTTTCGCTCACTCTCGAAATCAAGCATTTTACAGCAGGTTGGAGCAGCCTGTATCTCAGCACAGGAATAAGGTAGGGAAGAATTCTAAGGCTCATTTTGACTGCCTCCAGAAGTTAGATCAGATGGCAAATTGGATTTGGTGCTAGGTCTTTCCCTTTAGGTTTTACCCCAACAATGTTTTCATTAGTTTCGCTCACTCTCGAAATCAAGCATTTTCCAGCAGGTTGGAGCAGCCTGTATCTCAGCACAGGAATAAGGTAGGGAAGAATTCTAAGGCTCATTTTGACTGCCTCCAGAAGTTAGATCAGATGGCAAATTGGATTTGGTGCTAGGTCTTTCCCTTTAGGTTTTACCCCAACAATGTTTTCATTAGTTTCGCTCACTCTCGAAATCAAGCATTTTACAGCAGGTTGGGGCAGCCTGTATCTCAGCACAGGAATAAGGTAGGGAAGAATTCTAAGGCTCATTTTGACTGCCTCCAGAAGTTAGATCAGATGGCAAATTGGATTTGGTGCTAGGTCTTTCCCTTTAGGTTTTACCCCAACAATGTTTTCATTAGTTTCGCTCACTCTCGAAATCAAGCATTTTACAGCAGGTTGGAGCAGCCTGTATCTCAGCACAGGAATTCGGTAGGGAAGAATTCTAAGGATCATTTTGACTGCCTCCAGAAGTTAGATCAGATGGCAAATTGGATTTGGTGCTAGGTCTTTCCCTTTAGGTTTTACCCCAACAATGTTTTCATTAGTTTCGCTCACTCTCGAAATCAAGCATTTTACAGCAGGTTGGAGCAGCCTGTATCTCAGCACAGGAATAAGGTAGGGAAGAATTCTAAGGATCATTTTGACTGCCTCCAGAAGTTAGATCAGATGGCAAATTGGATTTGGTGCTAGGTCTTTCCCTTTAGGTTTTACCCCAACAATGTTTTCATTAGTTTCGCTCACTCTCGAAATCAAGCATTTTACAGCAGGTTGGAGCAGCCTGTATCTCAGCACAGGAATAAGGTAGGGAAGAATTCTAAGGCTCATTTTGACTGCCTCCAGAAGTTAGATCAGATGGCAAATTGGATTTGGTGCTAGGTCTTTCCCTTTAGGTTTTACCCCAACAATGTTTTCATTAGTTTCGCTCACTCTCGAAATCAAGCATTTTACAGCAGGTTGGAGCAGCCTGTATCTCAGCACAGGAATAAGGTAGGGAAGAATTCTAAGGATCATTTTGACTGCCTCCAGAAGTTAGATCAGATGACAAATTGGATTTGGTGCTAGGTCTTTCCCTTTAGGTTTTACCCCAACAATGTTTTCATTAGTTTCGCTCACTCTCGAAATCAAGCATTTTACAGCAGGTTGGAGCAGCCTGTATCTCAGCACAGGAATAAGGTAGGGAAGAATTCTAAGGCTCATTTTGACTGCCTCCAGAAGTTAGATCAGATGGCAAATTGGATTTGGTGCTAGGTCTTTCCCTTTAGGTTTTACCCCAACAATGTTTTCATTAGTTTCGCTCACTCTCGAAATCAAGCATTTTACAGCAGGTTGGAGCAGCCTGTATCTCAGCACAGGAATAAGGTAGGGAAGAATTCTAAGGCTCATTTTGACTGCCTCCAGAAGTTAGATCAGATGGCAAATTGGATTTGGTGCTAGGTCTTTCCCTTTAGGTTTTACCCCAACAATGTTTTCATTAGTTTCGCTCACTCTCGAAATCAAGCATTTTACAGCAGGTTGGAGCAGCCTGTATCTCAGCACAGGAATAAGGTAGGGAAGAATTCTAAGGATCATTTTGACTGCCTCCAGAAGTTAGATCAGATGGCAAATTGGATTTGGTGCTAGGTCTTTCCCTTTAGGTTTTACCCCAACAATGTTTTCATTAGTTTCGCTCACTCTCGAAATCAAGCATTTTACAGCAGGTTGGAGCAGCCTGTATCTCAGCACAGGAATAAGGTAGGGAAGAATTCTAAGGCTCATTTTGACTGCCTCCAGAAGTTAGATCAGATGGCAAATTGGATTTGGTGCTAGGTCTTTCCCTTTAGGTTTTACCCCAACAATGTTTTCATTAGTTTCGCTCACTCTCGAAATCAAGCATTTTACAGCAGGTTGGAGCAGCCTGTATCTCAGCACAGGAATAAGGTAGGGAAGAATTCTAAGGATCATTTTGACTGCCTCCAGAAGTTAGATCAGATGGCAAATTGGATTTGGTGCTAGGTCTTTCCCTTTAGGTTTTACCCCAACAATGTTTTCATTAGTTTCGCTCACTCTCGAAATCAAGCATTTTACAGCAGGTTGGAGCAGCCTGTATCTCAGCACAGGAATAAGGTAGGGAAGAATTCTAAGGCTCATTTTGACTGCCTCCAGAAGTTAGATCAGATGGCAAATTGGATTTGGTGCTAGGTCTTTCCCTTTAGGTTTTACCCCAACAATGTTTTCATTAGTTTCGCTCACTCTCGAAATCAAGCATTTTACAGCAGGTTGGAGCAGCCTGTATCTCAGCACAGGAATAAGGTAGGGAAGAATTCTAAGGCTCATTTTGACTGCCTCCAGAAGTTAGATCAGATGGCAAATTGGATTTGGTGCTAGGTCTTTCCCTTTAGGTTTTACCCCAACAATGTTTTCATTAGTTTCGCTCACTCTCGAAATCAAGCGTTTTACAGCAGGTTGGAGCAGCCTGTATCTCAGCACAGGAATAAGGTAGGGAAGAATTCTAAGGCTCATTTTGACTGCCTCCAGAAGTTAGATCAGATGGCAAATTGGATTTGGTGCTAGGTCTTTCCCTTTAGGTTTTACCCCAACAATGTTTTCATTAGTTTCGCTCACTCTCGAAATCAAGCATTTTACAGCAGGTTGGAGCAGCCTGTATCTCAGCACAGGAATTCGGTAGGGAAGAATTCTAAGGCTCATTTTGACTGCCTCCAGAAGTTAGATCAGATGGCAAATTGGATTTGGTGCTAGGTCTTTCCCTTTAGGTTTTACCCCAACAATGTTTTCATTAGTTTCGCTCACTCTCGAAATCAAGCATTTTACAGCAGGTTGGAGCAGCCTGTATCTCAGCACAGGAATAAGGTAGGGAAGAATTCTAAGGATCATTTTGACTGCCTCCAGAAGTTAGATCAGATGGCAAATTGGATTTGGTGCTAGGTCTTTCCCTTTAGGTTTTACCCCAACAATGTTTTCATTAGTTTCGCTCACTCTCGAAATCAAGCATTTTACAGCAGGTTGGAGCAGCCTGTATCTCAGCACAGGAATAAGGTAGGGAAGAATTCTAAGGCTCATTTTGACTGCCTCCAGAAGTTAGATCAGATGGCAAATTGGATTTGGTGCTAGGTCTTTCCCTTTAGGTTTTACCCCAACAATGTTTTCATTAGTTTCGCTCACTCTCGAAATCAAGCATTTTACAGCAGGTTGGAGCAGCCTGTATCTCAGCACAGGAATAAGGTAGGGAAGAATTCTAAGGCTCATTTTGACTGCCTCCAGAAGTTAGATCAGATGACAAATTGGATTTGGTGCTAGGTCTTTCCCTTTAGGTTTTACCCCAACAATGTTTTCATTAGTTTCGCTCACTCTCGAAATCAAGCATTTTACAGCAGGTTGGAGCAGCCTGTATCTCAGCACAGGAATAAGGTAGGGAAGAATTCTAAGGATCATTTTGACTGCCTCCAGAAGTTAGATCAGATGGCAAATTGGATTTGGTGCTAGGTCTTTCCCTTTAGGTTTTACCCCAACAATGTTTTCATTAGTTTCGCTCACTCTCGAAATCAAGCATTTTACAGCAGGTTGGAGCAGCCTGTATCTCAGCACAGGAATAAGGTAGGGAAGAATTCTAAGGCTCATTTTGACTGCCTCCAGAAGTTAGATCAGATGGCAAATTGGATTTGGTGCTAGGTCTTTCCCTTTAGGTTTTACCCCAACAATGTTTTCATTAGTTTCGCTCACTCTCGAAATCAAGCATTTTACAGCAGGTTGGAGCAGCCTGTATCTCAGCACAGGAATTCGGTAGGGAAGAATTCTAAGGATCATTTTGACTGCCTCCAGAAGTTAGATCAGATGGCAAATTGGATTTGGTGCTAGGTCTTTCCCTTTAGGTTTTACCCCAACAATGTTTTCATTAGTTTCGCTCACTCTCGAAATCAAGCATTTTACAGCAGGTTGGAGCAGCCTGTATCTCAGCACAGGAATAAGGTAGGGAAGAATTCTAAGGCTCATTTTGACTGCCTCCAGAAGTTAGATCAGATGGCAAATTGGATTTGGTGCTAGGTCTTTCCCTTTAGGTTTTACCCCAACAATGTTTTCATTAGTTTCGCTCACTCTCGAAATCAAGCATTTTACAGCAGGTTGGAGCAGCCTGTATCTCAGCACAGGAATAAGGTAGGGAAGAATTCTAAGGATCATTTTGACTGCCTCCAGAAGTTAGATCAGATGGCAAATTGGATTTGGTGCTAGGTCTTTCCCTTTAGGTTTTACCCCAACAATGTTTTCATTAGTTTCGCTCACTCTCGAAATCAAGCATTTTACAGCAGGTTGGAGCAGCCTGTATCTCAGCACAGGAATAAGGTAGGGAAGAATTCTAAGGCTCATTTTGACTGCCTCCAGAAGTTAGATCAGATGGCAAATTGGATTTGGTGCTAGGTCTTTCCCTTTAGGTTTTACCCCAACAATGTTTTCATTAGTTTCGCTCACTCTCGAAATCAAGCATTTTACAGCAGGTTGGAGCAGCCTGTATCTCAGCACAGGAATAAGGTAGGGAAGAATTCTAAGGCTCATTTTGACTGCCTCCAGAAGTTAGATCAGATGGCAAATTGGATTTGGTGCTAGGTCTTTCCCTTTAGGTTTTACCCCAACAATGTTTTCATTAGTTTCGCTCACTCTCGAAATCAAGCATTTTACAGCAGGTTGGAGCAGCCTGTATCTCAGCACAGGAATAAGGTAGGGAAGAATTCTAAGGATCATTTTGACTGCCTCCAGAAGTTAGATCAGATGGCAAATTGGATTTGGTGCTAGGTCTTTCCCTTTAGGTTTTACCCCAACAATGTTTTCATTAGTTTCGCTCACTCTCGAAATCAAGCATTTTACAGCAGGTTGGAGCAGCCTGTATCTCAGCACAGGAATAAGGTAGGGAAGAATTCAAATGCTCATTTTGACTGCCTCCAGAAGTTAGATCAGATGGCAAATTGGATTTGGTGCTAGGTCTTTCCCTTTAGGTTTTACCCCAACAATGTTTTCATTAGTTTCGCTCACTCTCGAAATCAAGCATTTTACAGCAGGTTGGAGCAGCCTGTATCTCAGCACAGGAATAAGGTAGGGAAGAATTCTAAGGCTCATTTTGACTGCCTCCAGAAGTTAGATCAGATGGCAAATTGGATTTGGTGCTAGGTCTTTCCCTTTAGGTTTTACCCCAACAATGTTTTCATTAGTTTCGCTCACTCTCGAAATCAAGCATTTTACAGCAGGTTGGAGCAGCCTGTATCTCAGCACAGGAATAAGGTAGGGAAGAATTCTAAGGCTCATTTTGACTGCCTCCAGAAGTTAGATCAGATGGCAAATTGGATTTGGTGCTAGGTCTTTCCCTTTAGGTTTTACCCCAACAATGTTTTCATTAGTTTCGCTCACTCTCGAAATCAAGCATTTTACAGCAGGTTGGAGCAGCCTGTATCTCAGCACAGGAATAAGGTAGGGAAGAATTCTAAGGCTCATTTTGACTGCCTCCAGAAGTTAGATCAGATGGCAAATTGGATTTGGTGCTAGGTCTTTCCCTTTAGGTTTTACCCCAACAATGTTTTCATTAGTTTCGCTCACTCTCGAAATCAAGCATTTTACAGCAGGTTGGAGCAGCCTGTATCTCAGCACAGGAATAAGGTAGGGAAGAATTCTAAGGCTCATTTTGACTGCCTCCAGAAGTTAGATCAGATGGCAAATTGGATTTGGTGCTAGGTCTTTCCCTTTAGGTTTTACCCCAACAATGTTTTCATTAGTTTCGCTCACTCTCGAAATCAAGCATTTTACAGCAGGTTGGAGCAGCCTGTATCTCAGCACAGGAATAAGGTAGGGAAGAATTCTAAGGATCATTTTGACTGCCTCCAGAAGTTAGATCAGATGGCAAATTGGATTTGGTGCTAGGTCTTTCCCTTTAGGTTTTACCCCAACAATGTTTTCATTAGTTTCGCTCACTCTCGAAATCAAGCATTTTACAGCAGGTTGGAGCAGCCTGTATCTCAGCACAGGAATAAGGTAGGGAAGAATTCTAAGGCTCATTTTGACTGCCTCCAGAAGTTAGATCAGATGGCAAATTGGATTTGGTGCTAGGTCTTTCCCTTTAGGTTTTACCCCAACAATGTTTTCATTAGTTTCGCTCACTCTCGAAATCAAGCATTTTACAGCAGGTTGGAGCAGCCTGTATCTCAGCACAGGAATAAGGTAGGGAAGAATTCTAAGGCTCATTTTGACTGCCTCCAGAAGTTAGATCAGATGGCAAATTGGATTTGGTGCTAGGTCTTTCCCTTTAGGTTTTACCCCAACAATGTTTTCATTAGTTTCGCTCACTCTCGAAATCAAGCATTTTACAGCAGGTTGGAGCAGCCTGTATCTCAGCACAGGAATAAGGTAGGGAAGAATTCTAAGGCTCATTTTGACTGCCTCCAGAAGTTAGATCAGATGGCAAATTGGATTTGGTGCTAGGTCTTTCCCTTTAGGTTTTACCCCAACAATGTTTTCATTAGTTTCGCTCACTCTCGAAATCAAGCATTTTACAGCAGGTTGGAGCAGCCTGTATCTCAGCACAGGAATAAGGTAGGGAAGAATTCTAAGGCTCATTTTGACTGCCTCCAGAAGTTAGATCAGATGGCAAATTGGATTTGGTGCTAGGTCTTTCCCTTTAGGTTTTACCCCAACAATGTTTTCATTAGTTTCGCTCACTCTCGAAATCAAGCATTTTACAGCAGGTTGGAGCAGCCTGTATCTCAGCACAGGAATAAGGTAGGGAAGAATTCAAATGCTCATTTTGACTGCCTCCAGAAGTTAGATCAGATGGCAAATTGGATTTGGTGCTAGGTCTTTCCCTTTAGGTTTTACCCCAACAATGTTTTCATTAGTTTCGCTCACTCTCGAAATCAAGCATTTTACAGCAGGTTGGAGCAGCCTGTATCTCAGCACAGGAATAAGGTAGGGAAGAATTCTAAGGCTCATTTTGACTGCCTCCAGAAGTTAGATCAGATGGCAAATTGGATTTGGTGCTAGGTCTTTCCCTTTAGGTTTTACCCCAACAATGTTTTCATTAGTTTCGCTCACTCTCGAAATCAAGCATTTTACAGCAGGTTGGAGCAGCCTGTATCTCAGCACAGGAATAAGGTAGGGAAGAATTCTAAGGATCATTTTGACTGCCTCCAGAAGTTAGATCAGATGGCAAATTGGATTTGGTGCTAGGTCTTTCCCTTTAGGTTTTACCCCAACAATGTTTTCATTAGTTTCGCTCACTCTCGAAATCAAGCATTTTACAGCAGGTTGGAGCAGCCTGTATCTCAGCACAGGAATAAGGTAGGGAAGAATTCTAAGGCTCATTTTGACTGCCTCCAGAAGTTAGATCAGATGGCAAATTGGATTTGGTGCTAGGTCTTTCCCTTTAGGTTTTACCCCAACAATGTTTTCATTAGTTTCGCTCACTCTCGAAATCAAGCATTTTACAGCAGGTTGGAGCAGCCTGTATCTCAGCACAGGAATAAGGTAGGGAAGAATTCTAAGGATCATTTTGACTGCCTCCAGAAGTTAGATCAGATGGCAAATTGGATTTGGTGCTAGGTCTTTCCCTTTAGGTTTTACCCCAACAATGTTTTCATTAGTTTCGCTCACTCTCGAAATCAAGCATTTTACAGCAGGTTGGAGCAGCCTGTATCTCAGCACAGGAATACGGTAGGGAAGAATTCTAAGGCTCATTTTGACTGCCTCCAGAAGTTAGATCAGATGGCAAATTGGATTTGGTGCTAGGTCTTTCCCTTTAGGTTTTACCCCAACAATGTTTTCATTAGTTTCGCTCACTCTCGAAATCAAGCATTTTACAGCAGGTTGGAGCAGCCTGTATCTCAGCACAGGAATAAGGTAGGGAAGAATTCTAAGGATCATTTTGACTGCCTCCAGAAGTTAGATCAGATGGCAAATTGGATTTGGTGCTAGGTCTTTCCCTTTAGGTTTTACCCCAACAATGTTTTCATTAGTTTCGCTCACTCTCGAAATCAAGCATTTTACAGCAGGTTGGAGCAGCCTGTATCTCAGCACAGGAATAAGGTAGGGAAGAATTCTAAGGATCATTTTGACTGCCTCCAGAAGTTAGATCAGATGGCAAATTGGATTTGGTGCTAGGTCTTTCCCTTTAGGTTTTACCCCAACAATGTTTTCATTAGTTTCGCTCACTCTCGAAATCAAGCATTTTACAGCAGGTTGGAGCAGCCTGTATCTCAGCACAGGAATAAGGTAGGGAAGAATTCTAAGGATCATTTTGACTGCCTCCAGAAGTTAGATCAGATGGCAAATTGGATTTGGTGCTAGGTCTTTCCCTTTAGGTTTTACCCCAACAATGTTTTCATTAGTTTCGCTCACTCTCGAAATCAAGCATTTTACAGCAGGATGGAGCAGCCTGTATCTCAGCACAGGAATAAGGTAGGGAAGAATTCTAAGGATCATTTTGACTGCCTCCAGAAGTTAGATCAGATGGCAAATTGGATTTGGTGCTAGGTCTTTCCCTTTAGGTTTTACCCCAACAATGTTTTCA
The DNA here is from genome assembly GCF_026170545.1 of Melanerpes formicivorus. Classification (NCBI taxonomy): domain Eukaryota; kingdom Metazoa; phylum Chordata; class Aves; order Piciformes; family Picidae; genus Melanerpes; species Melanerpes formicivorus. The sequence goes on from NW_027143700.1 coordinate 25,156, forward strand.
TTAGTTTCGCTCACTCTCGAAAGCAAGCATTTTACAGCAGGTTGGAGCAGCCTGTATCTCAGCACAGGAATAAGGTAGGGAAGAATTCTAAGGATCATTTTGACTGCCTCCAGAAGTTAGATCAGATGGCAAATTGGATTTGGTGCTAGGTCTTTCCCTTTAGGTTTTACCCCAACAATGTTTTCATTAGTTTCGCTCACTCTCGAAATCAAGCATTTTACAGCAGGTTGGAGCAGCCTGTATCTCAGCACAGGAATAAGGTAGGGAAGAATTCTAAGGATCATTTTGACTGCCTCCAGAAGTTAGATCAGATGGCAAATTGGATTTGGTGCTAGGTCTTTCCCTTTAGGTTTTACCCCAACAATGTTTTCATTAGTTTCGCTCACTCTCGAAATCAAGCATTTTACAGCAGGTTGGAGCAGCCTGTATCTCAGCACAGGAATAAGGTAGGGAAGAATTCTAAGGCTCATTTTGACTGCCTCCAGAAGTTAGATCAGATGGCAAATTGGATTTGGTGCTAGGTCTTTCCCTTTAGGTTTTACCCCAACAATGTTTTCATTAGTTTCGCTCACTCTCGAAATCAAGCATTTTACAGCAGGTTGGAGCAGCCTGTATCTCAGCACAGGAATAAGGTAGGGAAGAATTCTAAGGATCATTTTGACTGCCTCCAGAAGTTAGATCAGATGGCAAATTGGATTTGGTGCTAGGTCTTTCCCTTTAGGTTTTACCCCAACAATGTTTTCATTAGTTTCGCTCACTCTCGAAATCAAGCATTTTACAGCAGGTTGGAGCAGCCTGTATCTCAGCACAGGAATACGGTAGGGAAGAATTCTAAGGATCATTTTGACTGCCTCCAGAAGTTAGATCAGATGGCAAATTGGATTTGGTGCTAGGTCTTTCCCTTTAGGTTTTACCCCAACAATGTTTTCATTAGTTTCGCTCACTCTCGAAATCAAGCATTTTACAGCAGGTTGGAGCAGCCTGTATCTCAGCACAGGAATAAGGTAGGGAAGAATTCTAAGGATCATTTTGACTGCCTCCAGAAGTTAGATCAGATGGCAAATTGGATTTGGTGCTAGGTCTTTCCCTTTAGGTTTTACCCCAACAATGTTTTCATTAGTTTCGCTCACTCTCGAAATCAAGCATTTTACAGCAGGTTGGAGCAGCCTGTATCTCAGCACAGGAATAAGGTAGGGAAGAATTCTAAGGATCATTTTGACTGCCTCCAGAAGTTAGATCAGATGGCAAATTGGATTTGGTGCTAGGTCTTTCCCTTTAGGTTTTACCCCAACAATGTTTTCATTAGTTTCGCTCACTCTCGAAATCAAGCATTTTACAGCAGGTTGGAGCAGCCTGTATCTCAGCACAGGAATAAGGTAGGGAAGAATTCTAAGGATCATTTTGACTGCCTCCAGAAGTTAGATCAGATGGCAAATTGGATTTGGTGCTAGGTCTTTCCCTTTAGGTTTTACCCCAACAATGTTTTCATTAGTTTCGCTCACTCTCGAAATCAAGCATTTTACAGCAGGTTGGAGCAGCCTGTATCTCAGCACAGGAATAAGGTAGGGAAGAATTCTAAGGATCATTTTGACTGCCTCCAGAAGTTAGATCAGATGGCAAATTGGATTTGGTGCTAGGTCTTTCCCTTTAGGTTTTACCCCAACAATGTTTTCATTAGTTTCACTCACTCTCGAAAGCAAGCATTTTACAGCAGGTTGGAGCAGCCTGTATCTCAGCACAGGAATAAGGTAGGGAAGAATTCTAAGGATCATTTTGACTGCCTCCAGAAGTTAGATCAGATGGCAAATTGGATTTGGTGCTAGGTCTTTCCCTTTAGGTTTTACCCCAACAATGTTTTCATTAGTTTCGCTCACTCTCGAAAGCAAGCATTTTACAGCAGGTTGGAGCAGCCTGTATCTCAGCACAGGAATAAGGTAGGGAAGAATTCTAAGGATCATTTTGACTGCCTCCAGAAGTTAGATCAGATGGCAAATTGGATTTGGTGCTAGGTCTTTCCCTTTAGGTTTTACCCCAACAATGTTTTCATTAGTTTCGCTCACTCTCGAAATCAAGCATTTTACAGCAGGTTGGAGCAGCCTGTATCTCAGCACAGGAATAAGGTAGGGAAGAATTCTAAGGATCATTTTGACTGCCTCCAGAAGTTAGATCAGATGGCAAATTGGATTTGGTGCTAGGTCTTTCCCTTTAGGTTTTACCCCAACAATGTTTTCATTAGTTTCGCTCACTCTCGAAAGCAAGCATTTTACAGCAGGTTGGAGCAGCCTGTATCTCAGCACAGGAATAAGGTAGGGAAGAATTCTAAGGATCATTTTGACTGCCTCCAGAAGTTAGATCAGATGGCAAATTGGATTTGGTGCTAGGTCTTTCCCTTTAGGTTTTACCCCAACAATGTTTTCATTAGTTTCGCTCACTCTCGAAAGCAAGCATTTTACAGCAGGTTGGAGCAGCCTGTATCTCAGCACAGGAATAAGGTAGGGAAGAATTCTAAGGATCATTTTGACTGCCTCCAGAAGTTAGATCAGATGGCAAATTGGATTTGGTGCTAGGTCTTTCCCTTTAGGTTTTACCCCAACAATGTTTTCATTAGTTTCGCTCACTCTCGAAATCAAGCATTTTACAGCAGGTTGGAGCAGCCTGTATCTCAGCACAGGAATAAGGTAGGGAAGAATTCTAAGGATCATTTTGACTGCCTCCAGAAGTTAGATCAGATGGCAAATTGGATTTGGTGCTAGGTCTTTCCCTTTAGGTTTTACCCCAACAATGTTTTCATTAGTTTCGCTCACTCTCGAAATCAAGCATTTTACAGCAGGTTGGAGCAGCCTGTATCTCAGCACAGGAATACGATAGGGAAGAATTCTAAGGATCATTTTGACTGCCTCCAGAAGTTAGATCAGATGGCAAATTGGATTTGGTGCTAGGTCTTTCCCTTTAGGTTTTACCCCAACAATGTTTTCATTAGTTTCGCTCACTCTCGAAATCAAGCATTTTACAGCAGGTTGGAGCAGCCTGTATCTCAGCACAGGAATAAGGTAGGGAAGAATTCTAAGGATCATTTTGACTGCCTCCAGAAGTTAGATCAGATGGCAAATTGGATTTGGTGCTAGGTCTTTCCCTTTAGGTTTTACCCCAACAATGTTTTCATTAGTTTCGCTCACTCTCGAAATCAAGCATTTTACAGCAGGTTGGAGCAGCCTGTATCTCAGCACAGGAATACGGTAGGGAAGAATTCTAAGGATCATTTTGACTGCCTCCAGAAGTTAGATCAGATGGCAAATTGGATTTGGTGCTAGGTCTTTCCCTTTAGGTTTTACCCCAACAATGTTTTCATTAGTTTCGCTCACTCTCGAAATCAAGCATTTTACAGCAGGTTGGAGCAGCCTGTATCTCAGCACAGGAATAAGGTAGGGAAGAATTCTAAGGATCATTTTGACTGCCTCCAGAAGTTAGATCAGATGGCAAATTGGATTTGGTGCTAGGTCTTTCCCTTTAGGTTTTACCCCAACAATGTTTTCATTAGTTTCGCTCACTCTCGAAATCAAGCATTTTACAGCAGGTTGGAGCAGCCTGTATCTCAGCACAGGAATAAGGTAGGGAAGAATTCTAAGGATCATTTTGACTGCCTCCAGAAGTTAGATCAGATGGCAAATTGGATTTGGTGCTAGGTCTTTCCCTTTAGGTTTTACCCCAACAATGTTTTCATTAGTTTCGCTCACTCTCGAAATCAAGCATTTTACAGCAGGTTGGAGCAGCCTGTATCTCAGCACAGGAATAAGGTAGGGAAGAATTCTAAGGATCATTTTGACTGCCTCCAGAAGTTAGATCAGATGGCAAATTGGATTTGGTGCTAGGTCTTTCCCTTTAGGTTTTACCCCAACAATGTTTTCATTAGTTTCGCTCACTCTCGAAATCAAGCATTTTACAGCAGGTTGGAGCAGCCTGTATCTCAGCACAGGAATAAGGTAGGGAAGAATTCTAAGGATCATTTTGACTGCCTCCAGAAGTTAGATCAGATGGCAAATTGGATTTGGTGCTAGGTCTTTCCCTTTAGGTTTTACCCCAACAATGTTTTCATTAGTTTCACTCACTCTCGAAAGCAAGCATTTTACAGCAGGTTGGAGCAGCCTGTATCTCAGCACAGGAATAAGGTAGGGAAGAATTCTAAGGATCATTTTGACTGCCTCCAGAAGTTAGATCAGATGGCAAATTGGATTTGGTGCTAGGTCTTTCCCTTTAGGTTTTACCCCAACAATGTTTTCATTAGTTTCGCTCACTCTCGAAAGCAAGCATTTTACAGCAGGTTGGAGCAGCCTGTATCTCAGCACAGGAATAAGGTAGGGAAGAATTCTAAGGATCATTTTGACTGCCTCCAGAAGTTAGATCAGATGGCAAATTGGATTTGGTGCTAGGTCTTTCCCTTTAGGTTTTACCCCAACAATGTTTTCATTAGTTTCGCTCACTCTCGAAATCAAGCATTTTACAGCAGGTTGGAGCAGCCTGTATCTCAGCACAGGAATAAGGTAGGGAAGAATTCTAAGGATCATTTTGACTGCCTCCAGAAGTTAGATCAGATGGCAAATTGGATTTGGTGCTAGGTCTTTCCCTTTAGGTTTTACCCCAACAATGTTTTCATTAGTTTCGCTCACTCTCGAAAGCAAGCATTTTACAGCAGGTTGGAGCAGCCTGTATCTCAGCACAGGAATAAGGTAGGGAAGAATTCTAAGGATCATTTTGACTGCCTCCAGAAGTTAGATCAGATGGCAAATTGGATTTGGTGCTAGGTCTTTCCCTTTAGGTTTTACCCCAACAATGTTTTCATTAGTTTCGCTCACTCTCGAAAGCAAGCATTTTACAGCAGGTTGGAGCAGCCTGTATCTCAGCACAGGAATAAGGTAGGGAAGAATTCTAAGGATCATTTTGACTGCCTCCAGAAGTTAGATCAGATGGCAAATTGGATTTGGTGCTAGGTCTTTCCCTTTAGGTTTTACCCCAACAATGTTTTCATTAGTTTCGCTCACTCTCGAAATCAAGCATTTTACAGCAGGTTGGAGCAGCCTGTATCTCAGCACAGGAATAAGGTAGGGAAGAATTCTAAGGATCATTTTGACTGCCTCCAGAAGTTAGATCAGATGGCAAATTGGATTTGGTGCTAGGTCTTTCCCTTTAGGTTTTACCCCAACAATGTTTTCATTAGTTTCGCTCACTCTCGAAATCAAGCATTTTACAGCAGGTTGGAGCAGCCTGTATCTCAGCACAGGAATACGATAGGGAAGAATTCTAAGGATCATTTTGACTGCCTCCAGAAGTTAGATCAGATGGCAAATTGGATTTGGTGCTAGGTCTTTCCCTTTAGGTTTTACCCCAACAATGTTTTCATTAGTTTCGCTCACTCTCGAAATCAAGCATTTTACAGCAGGTTGGAGCAGCCTGTATCTCAGCACAGGAATAAGGTAGGGAAGAATTCTAAGGCTCATTTTGACTGCCTCCAGAAGTTAGATCAGATGGCAAATTGGATTTGGTGCTAGGTCTTTCCCTTTAGGTTTTACCCCAACAATGTTTTCATTAGTTTCGCTCACTCTCGAAATCAAGCATTTTACAGCAGGTTGGAGCAGCCTGTATCTCAGCACAGGAATAAGGTAGGGAAGAATTCTAAGGCTCATTTTGACTGCCTCCAGAAGTTAGATCAGATGGCAAATTGGATTTGGTGCTAGGTCTTTCCCTTTAGGTTTTACCCCAACAATGTTTTCATTAGTTTCGCTCACTCTCGAAATCAAGCATTTTACAGCAGGTTGGAGCAGCCTGTATCTCAGCACAGGAATAAGGTAGGGAAGAATTCTAAGGATCATTTTGACTGCCTCCAGAAGTTAGATCAGATGGCAAATTGGATTTGGTGCTAGGTCTTTCCCTTTAGGTTTTACCCCAACAATGTTTTCATTAGTTTCGCTCACTCTCGAAATCAAGCATTTTACAGCAGGTTGGAGCAGCCTGTATCTCAGCACAGGAATAAGGTAGGGAAGAATTCTAAGGATCATTTTGACTGCCTCCAGAAGTTAGATCAGATGGCAAATTGGATTTGGTGCTAGGTCTTTCCCTTTAGGTTTTACCCCAACAATGTTTTCATTAGTTTCACTCACTCTCGAAAGCAAGCATTTTACAGCAGGTTGGAGCAGCCTGTATCTCAGCACAGGAATAAGGTAGGGAAGAATTCTAAGGATCATTTTGACTGCCTCCAGAAGTTAGATCAGATGGCAAATTGGATTTGGTGCTAGGTCTTTCCCTTTAGGTTTTACCCCAACAATGTTTTCATTAGTTTCGCTCACTCTCGAAAGCAAGCATTTTACAGCAGGTTGGAGCAGCCTGTATCTCAGCACAGGAATAAGGTAGGGAAGAATTCTAAGGATCATTTTGACTGCCTCCAGAAGTTAGATCAGATGGCAAATTGGATTTGGTGCTAGGTCTTTCCCTTTAGGTTTTACCCCAACAATGTTTTCATTAGTTTCGCTCACTCTCGAAATCAAGCATTTTACAGCAGGTTGGAGCAGCCTGTATCTCAGCACAGGAATAAGGTAGGGAAGAATTCTAAGGATCATTTTGACTGCCTCCAGAAGTTAGATCAGATGGCAAATTGGATTTGGTGCTAGGTCTTTCCCTTTAGGTTTTACCCCAACAATGTTTTCATTAGTTTCGCTCACTCTCGAAAGCAAGCATTTTACAGCAGGTTGGAGCAGCCTGTATCTCAGCACAGGAATAAGGTAGGGAAGAATTCTAAGGATCATTTTGACTGCCTCCAGAAGTTAGATCAGATGGCAAATTGGATTTGGTGCTAGGTCTTTCCCTTTAGGTTTTACCCCAACAATGTTTTCATTAGTTTCGCTCACTCTCGAAAGCAAGCATTTTACAGCAGGTTGGAGCAGCCTGTATCTCAGCACAGGAATAAGGTAGGGAAGAATTCTAAGGATCATTTTGACTGCCTCCAGAAGTTAGATCAGATGGCAAATTGGATTTGGTGCTAGGTCTTTCCCTTTAGGTTTTACCCCAACAATGTTTTCATTAGTTTCGCTCACTCTCGAAATCAAGCATTTTACAGCAGGTTGGAGCAGCCTGTATCTCAGCACAGGAATAAGGTAGGGAAGAATTCTAAGGATCATTTTGACTGCCTCCAGAAGTTAGATCAGATGGCAAATTGGATTTGGTGCTAGGTCTTTCCCTTTAGGTTTTACCCCAACAATGTTTTCATTAGTTTCGCTCACTCTCGAAATCAAGCATTTTACAGCAGGTTGGAGCAGCCTGTATCTCAGCACAGGAATAAGGTAGGGAAGAATTCTAAGGATCATTTTGACTGCCTCCAGAAGTTAGATCAGATGGCAAATTGGATTTGGTGCTAGGTCTTTCCCTTTAGGTTTTACCCCAACAATGTTTTCATTAGTTTCGCTCACTCTCGAAATCAAGCATTTTACAGCAGGTTGGAGCAGCCTGTATCTCAGCACAGGAATAAGGTAGGGAAGAATTCTAAGGCTCATTTTGACTGCCTCCAGAAGTTAGATCAGATGGCAAATTGGATTTGGTGCTAGGTCTTTCCCTTTAGGTTTTACCCCAACAATGTTTTCATTAGTTTCGCTCACTCTCGAAATCAAGCATTTTACAGCAGGTTGGAGCAGCCTGTATCTCAGCACAGGAATAAGGTAGGGAAGAATTCTAAGGATCATTTTGACTGCCTCCAGAAGTTAGATCAGATGGCAAATTGGATTTGGTGCTAGGTCTTTCCCTTTAGGTTTTACCCCAACAATGTTTTCATTAGTTTCGCTCACTCTCGAAATCAAGCATTTTACAGCAGGTTGGAGCAGCCTGTATCTCAGCACAGGAATAAGGTAGGGAAGAATTCTAAGGATCATTTTGACTGCCTCCAGAAGTTAGATCAGATGGCAAATTGGATTTGGTGCTAGGTCTTTCCCTTTAGGTTTTACCCCAACAATGTTTTCATTAGTTTCGCTCACTCTCGAAATCAAGCATTTTACAGCAGGTTGGAGCAGCCTGTATCTCAGCACAGGAATAAGGTAGGGAAGAATTCTAAGGCTCATTTTGACTGCCTCCAGAAGTTAGATCAGATGGCAAATTGGATTTGGTGCTAGGTCTTTCCCTTTAGGTTTTACCCCAACACTGTTTTCATTAGTTTCGCTCACTCTCGAAATCAAGCATTTTACAGCAGGTTGGAGCAGCCTGTATCTCAGCACAGGAATAAGGTAGGGAAGAATTCTAAGGCTCATTTTGACTGCCTCCAGAAGTTAGATCAGATGGCAAATTGGATTTGGTGCTAGGTCTTTCCCTTTAGGTTTTACCCCAACAATGTTTTCATTAGTTTCGCTCACTCTCGAAATCAAGCATTTTACAGCAGGTTGGAGCAGCCTGTATCTCAGCACAGGAATAAGGTAGGGAAGAATTCTAAGGATCATTTTGACTGCCTCCAGAAGTTAGATCAGATGGCAAATTGGATTTGGTGCTAGGTCTTTCCCTTTAGGTTTTACCCCAACAATGTTTTCATTAGTTTCGCTCACTCTCGAAATCAAGCATTTTACAGCAGGTTGGAGCAGCCTGTATCTCAGCACAGGAATAAGGTAGGGAAGAATTCTAAGGATCATTTTGACTGCCTCCAGAAGTTAGATCAGATGGCAAATTGGATTTGGTGCTAGGTCTTTCCCTTTAGGTTTTACCCCAACAATGTTTTCATTAGTTTCGCTCACTCTCGAAATCAAGCATTTTACAGCAGGTTGGAGCAGCCTGTATCTCAGCACAGGAATAAGGTAGGGAAGAATTCTAAGGCTCATTTTGACTGCCTCCAGAAGTTAGATCAGATGGCAAATTGGATTTGGTGCTAGGTCTTTCCCTTTAGGTTTTACCCCAACAATGTTTTCATTAGTTTCGCTCACTCTCGAAATCAAGCATTTTACAGCAGGTTGGAGCAGCCTGTATCTCAGCACAGGAATAAGGTAGGGAAGAATTCTAAGGATCATTTTGACTGCCTCCAGAAGTTAGATCAGATGGCAAATTGGATTTGGTGCTAGGTCTTTCCCTTTAGGTTTTACCCCAACAATGTTTTCATTAGTTTCGCTCACTCTCGAAATCAAGCATTTTACAGCAGGTTGGAGCAGCCTGTATCTCAGCACAGGAATAAGGTAGGGAAGAATTCTAAGGCTCATTTTGACTGCCTCCAGAAGTTAGATCAGATGGCAAATTGGATTTGGTGCTAGGTCTTTCCCTTTAGGTTTTACCCCAACAATGTTTTCATTAGTTTCGCTCACTCTCGAAATCAAGCATTTTACAGCAGGTTGGAGCAGCCTGTATCTCAGCACAGGAATAAGGTAGGGAAGAATTCTAAGGCTCATTTTGACTGCCTCCAGAAGTTAGATCAGATGGCAAATTGGATTTGGTGCTAGGTCTTTCCCTTTAGGTTTTACCCCAACAATGTTTTCATTAGTTTCGCTCACTCTCGAAATCAAGCATTTTACAGCAGGTTGGAGCAGCCTGTATCTCAGCACAGGAATAAGGTAGGGAAGAATTCTAAGGCTCATTTTGACTGCCTCCAGAAGTTAGATCAGATGGCAAATTGGATTTGGTGCTAGGTCTTTCCCTTTAGGTTTTACCCCATCAATGTTTTCATTAGTTTCGCTCACTCTCGAAATCAAGCATTTTACAGCAGGTTGGAGCAGCCTGTATCTCAGCACAGGAATAAGGTAGGGAAGAATTCTAAGGATCATTTTGACTGCCTCCAGAAGTTAGATCAGATGGCAAATTGGATTTGGTGCTAGGTCTTTCCCTTTAGGTTTTACCCCAACAATGTTTTCATTAGTTTCGCTCACTCTCGAAATCAAGCATTTTACAGCAGGTTGGAGCAGCCTGTATCTCAGCACAGGAATACGGTAGGGAAGAATTCTAAGGCTCATTTTGACTGCCTCCAGAAGTTAGATCAGATGGCAAATTGGATTTGGTGCTAGGTCTTTCCCTTTAGGTTTTACCCCAACAATGTTTTCATTAGTTTCGCTCACTCTCGAAATCAAGCATTTTACAGCAGGTTGGAGCAGCCTGTATCTCAGCACAGGAATAAGGTAGGGAAGAATTCTAAGGCTCATTTTGACTGCCTCCAGAAGTTAGATCAGATGGCAAATTGGATTTGGTGCTAGGTCTTTCCCTTTAGGTTTTACCCCATCAATGTTTTCATTAGTTTCGCTCACTCTCGAAATCAAGCATTTTACAGCAGGTTGGAGCAGCCTGTATCTCAGCACAGGAATAAGGTAGGGAAGAATTCTAAGGATCATTTTGACTGCCTCCAGAAGTTAGATCAGATGGCAAATTGGATTTGGTGCTAGGTCTTTCCCTTTAGGTTTTACCCCAACAATGTTTTCATTAGTTTCGCTCACTCTCGAAATCAAGCATTTTACAGCAGGTTGGAGCAGCCTGTATCTCAGCACAGGAATAAGGTAGGGAAGAATTCTAAGGATCATTTTGACTGCCTCCAGAAGTTAGATCAGATGGCAAATTGGATTTGGTGCTAGGTCTTTCCCTTTAGGTTTTACCCCAACAATGTTTTCATTAGTTTCGCTCACTCTCGAAATCAAGCATTTTACAGCAGGTTGGAGCAGCCTGTATCTCAGCACAGGAATAAGGTAGGGAAGAATTCTAAGGCTCATTTTGACTGCCTCCAGAAGTTAGATCAGATGGCAAATTGGATTTGGTGCTAGGTCTTTCCCTTTAGGTTTTACCCCAACAATGTTTTCATTAGTTTCGCTCACTCTCGAAATCAAGCATTTTACAGCAGGTTGGAGCAGCCTGTATCTCAGCACAGGAATAAGGTAGGGAAGAATTCTAAGGCTCATTTTGACTGCCTCCAGAAGTTAGATCAGATGGCAAATTGGATTTGGTGCTAGGTCTTTCCCTTTAGGTTTTACCCCAACAATGTTTTCATTAGGTTCGCTCACTCTCGAAATCAAGCATTTTACAGCAGGTTGGAGCAGCCTGTATCTCAGCACAGGAATAAGGTAGGGAAGAATTCTAAGGCTCATTTTGACTGCCTCCAGAAGTTAGATCAGATGGCAAATTGGATTTGGTGCTAGGTCTTTCCCTTTAGGTTTTACCCCAACAATGTTTTCATTAGTTTCGCTCACTCTCGAAATCAAGCATTTTACAGCAGGTTGGAGCAGCCTGTATCTCAGCACAGGAATTCGGTAGGGAAGAATTCTAAGGATCATTTTGACTGCCTCCAGAAGTTAGATCAGATGGCAAATTGGATTTGGTGCTAGGTCTTTCCCTTTAGGTTTTACCCCAACAATGTTTTCATTAGTTTCGCTCACTCTCGAAATCAAGCATTTTACAGCAGGTTGGAGCAGCCTGTATCTCAGCACAGGAATAAGGTAGGGAAGAATTCTAAGGATCATTTTGACTGCCTCCAGAAGTTAGATCAGATGGCAAATTGGATTTGGTGCTAGGTCTTTCCCTTTAGGTTTTACCCCAACAATGTTTTCATTAGTTTCGCTCACTCTCGAAATCAAGCATTTTACAGCAGGTTGGAGCAGCCTGTATCTCAGCACAGGAATAAGGTAGGGAAGAATTCTAAGGATCATTTTGACTGCCTCCAGAAGTTAGATCAGATGGCAAATTGGATTTGGTGCTAGGTCTTTCCCTTTAGGTTTTACCCCAACAATGTTTTCATTAGTTTCGCTCACTCTCGAAATCAAGCATTTTACAGCAGGTTGGAGCAGCCTGTATCTCAGCACAGGAATAAGGTAGGGAAGAATTCTAAGGCTCATTTTGACTGCCTCCAGAAGTTAGATCAGATGGCAAATTGGATTTGGTGCTAGGTCTTTCCCTTTAGGTTTTACCCCAACACTGTTTTCATTAGTTTCGCTCACTCTCGAAATCAAGCATTTTACAGCAGGTTGGAGCAGCCTGTATCTCAGCACAGGAATAAGGTAGGGAAGAATTCTAAGGCTCATTTTGACTGCCTCCAGAAGTTAGATCAGATGGCAAATTGGATTTGGTGCTAGGTCTTTCCCTTTAGGTTTTACCCCAACAATGTTTTCATTAGTTTCGCTCACTCTCGAAATCAAGCATTTTACAGCAGGTTGGAGCAGCCTGTATCTCAGCACAGGAATAAGGTAGGGAAGAATTCTAAGGATCATTTTGACTGCCTCCAGAAGTTAGATCAGATGGCAAATTGGATTTGGTGCTAGGTCTTTCCCTTTAGGTTTTACCCCAACAATGTTTTCATTAGTTTCGCTCACTCTCGAAATCAAGCATTTTACAGCAGGTTGGAGCAGCCTGTATCTCAGCACAGGAATAAGGTAGGGAAGAATTCTAAGGATCATTTTGACTGCCTCCAGAAGTTAGATCAGATGGCAAATTGGATTTGGTGCTAGGTCTTTCCCTTTAGGTTTTACCCCAACAATGTTTTCATTAGTTTCGCTCACTCTCGAAAGCAAGCATTTTACAGCAGGTTGGAGCAGCCTGTATCTCAGCACAGGAATAAGGTAGGGAAGAATTCTAAGGCTCATTTTGACTGCCTCCAGAAGTTAGATCAGATGGCAAATTGGATTTGGTGCTAGGTCTTTCCCTTTAGGTTTTACCCCAACAATGTTTTCATTAGTTTCGCTCACTCTCGAAATCAAGCATTTTACAGCAGGTTGGAGCAGCCTGTATCTCAGCACAGGAATAAGGTAGGGAAGAATTCTAAGGATCATTTTGACTGCCTCCAGAAGTTAGATCAGATGGCAAATTGGATTTGGTGCTAGGTCTTTCCCTTTAGGTTTTACCCCAACAATGTTTTCATTAGTTTCGCTCACTCTCGAAATCAAGCATTTTACAGCAGGTTGGAGCAGCCTGTATCTCAGCACAGGAATAAGGTAGGGAAGAATTCTAAGGCTCATTTTGACTGCCTCCAGAAGTTAGATCAGATGGCAAATTGGATTTGGTGCTAGGTCTTTCCCTTTAGGTTTTACCCCAACAATGTTTTCATTAGTTTCGCTCACTCTCGAAATCAAGCATTTTACAGCAGGTTGGAGCAGCCTGTATCTCAGCACAGGAATAAGGTAGGGAAGAATTCTAAGGATCATTTTGACTGCCTCCAGAAGTTAGATCAGATGGCAAATTGGATTTGGTGCTAGGTCTTTCCCTTTAGGTTTTACCCCAACAATGTTTTCATTAGTTTCGCTCACTCTCGAAATCAAGCATTTTACAGCAGGTTGGAGCAGCCTGTATCTCAGCACAGGAATAAGGTAGGGAAGAATTCTAAGGCTCATTTTGACTGCCTCCAGAAGTTAGATCAGATGGCAAATTGGATTTGGTGCTAGGTCTTTCCCTTTAGGTTTTACCCCAACAATGTTTTCATTAGTTTCGCTCACTCTCGAAATCAAGCATTTTACAGCAGGTTGGAGCAGCCTGTATCTCAGCACAGGAATAAGGTAGGGAAGAATTCTAAGGCTCATTTTGACTGCCTCCAGAAGTTAGATCAGATGGCAAATTGGATTTGGTGCTAGGTCTTTCCCTTTAGGTTTTACCCCAACAATGTTTTCATTAGTTTCGCTCACTCTCGAAATCAAGCATTTTACAGCAGGTTGGAGCAGCCTGTATCTCAGCACAGGAATAAGGTAGGGAAGAATTCTAAGGCTCATTTTGACTGCCTCCAGAAGTTAGATCAGATGGCAAATTGGATTTGGTGCTAGGTCTTTCCCTTTAGGTTTTACCCCATCAATGTTTTCATTAGTTTCGCTCACTCTCGAAATCAAGCATTTTACAGCAGGTTGGAGCAGCCTGTATCTCAGCACAGGAATAAGGTAGGGAAGAATTCTAAGGATCATTTTGACTGCCTCCAGAAGTTAGATCAGATGGCAAATTGGATTTGGTGCTAGGTCTTTCCCTTTAGGTTTTACCCCAACAATGTTTTCATTAGTTTCGCTCACTCTCGAAATCAAGCATTTTACAGCAGGTTGGAGCAGCCTGTATCTCAGCACAGGAATACGGTAGGGAAGAATTCTAAGGCTCATTTTGACTGCCTCCAGAAGTTAGATCAGATGGCAAATTGGATTTGGTGCTAGGTCTTTCCCTTTAGGTTTTACCCCAACAATGTTTTCATTAGTTTCGCTCACTCTCGAAATCAAGCATTTTACAGCAGGTTGGAGCAGCCTGTATCTCAGCACAGGAATAAGGTAGGGAAGAATTCTAAGGCTCATTTTGACTGCCTCCAGAAGTTAGATCAGATGGCAAATTGGATTTGGTGCTAGGTCTTTCCCTTTAGGTTTTACCCCATCAATGTTTTCATTAGTTTCGCTCACTCTCGAAATCAAGCATTTTACAGCAGGTTGGAGCAGCCTGTATCTCAGCACAGGAATAAGGTAGGGAAGAATTCTAAGGATCATTTTGACTGCCTCCAGAAGTTAGATCAGATGGCAAATTGGATTTGGTGCTAGGTCTTTCCCTTTAGGTTTTACCCCAACAATGTTTTCATTAGTTTCGCTCACTCTCGAAATCAAGCATTTTACAGCAGGTTGGAGCAGCCTGTATCTCAGCACAGGAATAAGGTAGGGAAGAATTCTAAGGATCATTTTGACTGCCTCCAGAAGTTAGATCAGATGGCAAATTGGATTTGGTGCTAGGTCTTTCCCTTTAGGTTTTACCCCAACAATGTTTTCATTAGTTTCGCTCACTCTCGAAATCAAGCATTTTACAGCAGGTTGGAGCAGCCTGTATCTCAGCACAGGAATAAGGTAGGGAAGAATTCTAAGGATCATTTTGACTGCCTCCAGAAGTTAGATCAGATGGCAAATTGGATTTGGTGCTAGGTCTTTCCCTTTAGGTTTTACCCCAACAATGTTTTCATTAGTTTCGCTCACTCTCGAAATCAAGCATTTTACAGCAGGTTGGAGCAGCCTGTATCTCAGCACAGGAATAAGGTAGGGAAGAATTCTAAGGCTCATTTTGACTGCCTCCAGAAGTTAGATCAGATGGCAAATTGGATTTGGTGCTAGGTCTTTCCCTTTAGGTTTTACCCCAACAATGTTTTCATTAGGTTCGCTCACTCTCGAAATCAAGCATTTTACAGCAGGTTGGAGCAGCCTGTATCTCAGCACAGGAATAAGGTAGGGAAGAATTCTAAGGATCATTTTGACTGCCTCCAGAAGTTAGATCAGATGGCAAATTGGATTTGGTGCTAGGTCTTTCCCTTTAGGTTTTACCCCAACAATGTTTTCATTAGTTTCGCTCACTCTCGAAATCAAGCATTTTACAGCAGGTTGGAGCAGCCTGTATCTCAGCACAGGAATAAGGTAGGGAAGAATTCTAAGGATCATTTTGACTGCCTCCAGAAGTTAGATCAGATGGCAAATTGGATTTGGTGCTAGGTCTTTCCCTTTAGGTTTTACCCCAACAATGTTTTCATTAGTTTCGCTCACTCTCGAAATCAAGCATTTTACAGCAGGTTGGAGCAGCCTGTATCTCAGCACAGGAATAAGGTAGGGAAGAATTCTAAGGCTCATTTTGACTGCCTCCAGAAGTTAGATCAGATGGCAAATTGGATTTGGTGCTAGGTCTTTCCCTTTAGGTTTTACCCCAACAATGTTTTCATTAGTTTCGCTCACTCTCGAAATCAAGCATTTTACAGCAGGTTGGAGCAGCCTGTATCTCAGCACAGGAATAAGGTAGGGAAGAATTCTAAGGCTCATTTTGACTGCCTCCAGAAGTTAGATCAGATGGCAAATTGGATTTGGTGCTAGGTCTTTCCCTTTAGGTTTTACCCCAACAATGTTTTCATTAGTTTCGCTCACTCTCGAAATCAAGCATTTTACAGCAGGTTGGAGCAGCCTGTATCTCAGCACAGGAATAAGGTAGGGAAGAATTCTAAGGATCATTTTGACTGCCTCCAGAAGTTAGATCAGATGGCAAATTGGATTTGGTGCTAGGTCTTTCCCTTTAGGTTTTACCCCAACAATGTTTTCATTAGTTTCGCTCACTCTCGAAAGCAAGCATTTTACAGCAGGTTGGAGCAGCCTGTATCTCAGCACAGGAATAAGGTAGGGAAGAATTCTAAGGCTCATTTTGACTGCCTCCAGAAGTTAGATCAGATGGCAAATTGGATTTGGTGCTAGGTCTTTCCCTTTAGGTTTTACCCCAACAATGTTTTCATTAGTTTCGCTCACTCTCGAAATCAAGCATTTTACAGCAGGTTGGAGCAGCCTGTATCTCAGCACAGGAATAAGGTAGGGAAGAATTCTAAGGCTCATTTTGACTGCCTCCAGAAGTTAGATCAGATGGCAAATTGGATTTGGTGCTAGGTCTTTCCCTTTAGGTTTTACCCCAACAATGTTTTCATTAGTTTCGCTCACTCTCGAAATCAAGCATTTTACAGCAGGTTGGAGCAGCCTGTATCTCAGCACAGGAATAAGGTAGGGAAGAATTCTAAGGATCATTTTGACTGCCTCCAGAAGTTAGATCAGATGGCAAATTGGATTTGGTGCTAGGTCTTTCCCTTTAGGTTTTACCCCAACAATGTTTTCATTAGTTTCGCTCACTCTCGAAATCAAGCATTTTACAGCAGGTTGGAGCAGCCTGTATCTCAGCACAGGAATAAGGTAGGGAAGAATTCTAAGGATCATTTTGACTGCCTCCAGAAGTTAGATCAGATGGCAAATTGGATTTGGTGCTAGGTCTTTCCCTTTAGGTTTTACCCCAACAATGTTTTCATTAGTTTCGTTCACTCTCGAAATCAAGCATTTTACAGCAGGTTGGAGCAGCCTGTATCTCAGCACAGGAATAAGGTAGGGAAGAATTCTAAGGCTCATTTTGACTGCCTCCAGAAGTTAGATCAGATGGCAAATTGGATTTGGTGCTAGGTCTTTCCCTTTAGGTTTTACCCCAACAATGTTTTCATTAGTTTCGCTCACTCTCGAAATCAAGCATTTTACAGCAGGTTGGAGCAGCCTGTATCTCAGCACAGGAATAAGGTAGGGAAGAATTCTAAGGATCATTTTGACTGCCTCCAGAAGTTAGATCAGATGGCAAATTGGATTTGGTGCTAGGTCTTTCCCTTTAGGTTTTACCCCAACAATGTTTTCATTAGTTTCGCTCACTCTCGAAATCAAGCATTTTACAGCAGGTTGGAGCAGCCTGTATCTCAGCACAGGAATAAGGTAGGGAAGAATTCTAAGGATCATTTTGACTGCCTCCAGAAGTTAGATCAGATGGCAAATTGGATTTGGTGCTAGGTCTTTCCCTTTAGGTTTTACCCCAACAATGTTTTCATTAGTTTCGCTCACTCTCGAAATCAAGCATTTTACAGCAGGTTGGAGCAGCCTGTATCTCAGCACAGGAATAAGGTAGGGAAGAATTCTAAGGATCATTTTGACTGCCTCCAGAAGTTAGATCAGATGGCAAATTGGATTTGGTGCTAGGTCTTTCCCTTTAGGTTTTACCCCAACAATGTTTTCATTAGTTTCGCTCACTCTCGAAATCAAGCATTTTACAGCAGGTTGGAGCAGCCTGTATCTCAGCACAGGAATAAGGTAGGGAAGAATTCTAAGGATCATTTTGACTGCCTCCAGAAGTTAGATCAGATGGCAAATTGGATTTGGTGCTAGGTCTTTCCCTTTAGGTTTTACCCCAACAATGTTTTCATTAGTTTCGCTCACTCTCGAAATCAAGCATTTTACAGCAGGTTGGAGCAGCCTGTATCTCAGCACAGGAATAAGGTAGGGAAGAATTCTAAGGATCATTTTGACTGCCTCCAGAAGTTAGATCAGATGGCAAATTGGATTTGGTGCTAGGTCTTTCCCTTTAGGTTTTACCCCAACAATGTTTTCATTAGTTTCGCTCACTCTCGAAATCAAGCATTTTACAGCAGGTTGGAGCAGCCTGTATCTCAGCACAGGAATAAGGTAGGGAAGAATTCTAAGGATCATTTTGACTGCCTCCAGAAGTTAGATCAGATGGCAAATTGGATTTGGTGCTAGGTCTTTCCCTTTAGGTTTTACCCCAACAATGTTTTCATTAGTTTCGCTCACTCTCGAAATCAAGCATTTTACAGCAGGTTGGAGCAGCCTGTATCTCAGCACAGGAATAAGGTAGGGAAGAATTCTAAGGATCATTTTGACTGCCTCCAGAAGTTAGATCAGATGGCAAATTGGATTTGGTGCTAGGTCTTTCCCTTTAGGTTTTACCCCAACAATGTTTTCATTAGTTTCGCTCACTCTCGAAATCAAGCATTTTACAGCAGGTTGGAGCAGCCTGTATCTCAGCACAGGAATAAGGTAGGGAAGAATTCTAAGGATCATTTTGACTGCCTCCAGAAGTTAGATCAGATGGCAAATTGGATTTGGTGCTAGGTCTTTCCCTTTAGGTTTTACCCCAACAATGTTTTCATTAGTTTCGCTCACTCTCGAAATCAAGCATTTTACAGCAGGTTGGAGCAGCCTGTATCTCAGCACAGGAATAAGGTAGGGAAGAATTCTAAGGATCATTTTGACTGCCTCCAGAAGTTAGATCAGATGGCAAATTGGATTTGGTGCTAGGTCTTTCCCTTTAGGTTTTACCCCAACAATGTTTTCATTAGTTTCGCTCACTCTCGAAATCAAGCATTTTACAGCAGGTTGGAGCAGCCTGTATCTCAGCACAGGAATAAGGTAGGGAAGAATTCTAAGGATCATTTTGACTGCCTCCAGAAGTTAGATCAGATGGCAAATTGGATTTGGTGCTAGGTCTTTCCCTTTAGGTTTTACCCCAACAATGTTTTCATTAGTTTCGCTCACTCTCGAAATCAAGCATTTTACAGCAGGTTGGAGCAGCCTGTATCTCAGCACAGGAATAAGGTAGGGAAGAATTCTAAGGATCATTTTGACTGCCTCCAGAAGTTAGATCAGATGGCAAATTGGATTTGGTGCTAGGTCTTTCCCTTTAGGTTTTACCCCAACAATGTTTTCATTAGTTTCGCTCACTCTCGAAATCAAGCATTTTACAGCAGGTTGGAGCAGCCTGTATCTCAGCACAGGAATAAGGTAGGGAAGAATTCTAAGGATCATTTTGACTGCCTCCAGAAGTTAGATCAGATGGCAAATTGGATTTGGTGCTAGGTCTTTCCCTTTAGGTTTTACCCCAACAATGTTTTCATTAGTTTCGCTCACTCTCGAAATCAAGCATTTTACAGCAGGTTGGAGCAGCCTGTATCTCAGCACAGGAATAAGGTAGGGAAGAATTCTAAGGCTCATTTTGACTGCCTCCAGAAGTTAGATCAGATGGCAAATTGGATTTGGTGCTAGGTCTTTCCCTTTAGGTTTTACCCCAACAATGTTTTCATTAGTTTCGCTCACTCTCGAAATCAAGCATTTTACAGCAGGTTGGAGCAGCCTGTATCTCAGCACAGGAATAAGGTAGGGAAGAATTCTAAGGATCATTTTGACTGCCTCCAGAAGTTAGATCAGATGGCAAATTGGATTTGGTGCTAGGTCTTTCCCTTTAGGTTTTACCCCAACAATGTTTTCATTAGTTTCGCTCACTCTCGAAATCAAGCATTTTACAGCAGGTTGGAGCAGCCTGTATCTCAGCACAGGAATAAGGTAGGGAAGAATTCTAAGGATCATTTTGACTGCCTCCAGAAGTTAGATCAGATGGCAAATTGGATTTGGTGCTAGGTCTTTCCCTTTAGGTTTTACCCCAACAATGTTTTCATTAGTTTCGCTCACTCTCGAAATCAAGCATTTTACAGCAGGTTGGAGCAGCCTGTATCTCAGCACAGGAATAAGGTAGGGAAGAATTCTAAGGCTCATTTTGACTGCCTCCAGAAGTTAGATCAGATGGCAAATTGGATTTGGTGCTAGGTCTTTCCCTTTAGGTTTTACCCCAACAATGTTTTCATTAGTTTCGCTCACTCTCGAAATCAAGCATTTTACAGCAGGTTGGAGCAGCCTGTATCTCAGCACAGGAATAAGGTAGGGAAGAATTCGAAGGCTCATTTTGACTGCCTCCAGAAGTTAGATCAGATGGCAAATTGGATTTGGTGCTAGGTCTTTCCCTTTAGGTTTTACCCCAACAATGTTTTCATTAGTTTCGCTCACTCTCGAAATCAAGCATTTTACAGCAGGTTGGAGCAGCCTGTATCTCAGCACAGGAATAAGGTAGGGAAGAATTCTAAGGCTCATTTTGACTGCCTCCAGAAGTTAGATCAGATGGCAAATTGGATTTGGTGCTAGGTCTTTCCCTTTAGGTTTTACCCCAACAATGTTTTCATTAGTTTCGCTCACTCTCGAAATCAAGCATTTTACAGCAGGTTGGAGCAGCCTGTATCTCAGCACAGGAATAAGGTAGGGAAGAATTCTAAGGATCATTTTGACTGCCTCCAGAAGTTAGATCAGATGGCAAATTGGATTTGGTGCTAGGTCTTTCCCTTTAGGTTTTACCCCAACAATGTTTTCATTAGTTTCGCTCACTCTCGAAATCAAGCATTTTACAGCAGGTTGGAGCAGCCTGTATCTCAGCACAGGAATAAGGTAGGGAAGAATTCTAAGGATCATTTTGACTGCCTCCAGAAGTTAGATCAGATGGCAAATTGGATTTGGTGCTAGGTCTTTCCCTTTAGGTTTTACCCCAACAATGTTTTCATTAGTTTCGCTCACTCTCGAAATCAAGCATTTTACAGCAGGTTGGAGCAGCCTGTATCTCAGCACAGGAATAAGGTAGGGAAGAATTCTAAGGATCATTTTGACTGCCTCCAGAAGTTAGATCAGATGGCAAATTGGATTTGGTGCTAGGTCTTTCCCTTTAGGTTTTACCCCAACAATGTTTTCATTAGTTTCGCTCACTCTCGAAATCAAGCATTTTACAGCAGGTTGGAGCAGCCTGTATCTCAGCACAGGAATAAGGTAGGGAAGAATTCTAAGGATCATTTTGACTGCCTCCAGAAGTTAGATCAGATGGCAAATTGGATTTGGTGCTAGGTCTTTCCCTTTAGGTTTTACCCCAACAATGTTTTCATTAGTTTCGCTCACTCTCGAAAGCAAGCATTTTACAGCAGGTTGGAGCAGCCTGTATCTCAGCACAGGAATAAGGTAGGGAAGAATTCTAAGGCTCATTTTGACTGCCTCCAGAAGTTAGATCAGATGGCAAATTGGATTTGGTGCTAGGTCTTTCCCTTTAGGTTTTACCCCAACAATGTTTTCATTAGTTTCGCTCACTCTCGAAATCAAGCATTTTACAGCAGGTTGGAGCAGCCTGTATCTCAGCACAGGAATAAGGTAGGGAAGAATTCTAAGGCTCATTTTGACTGCCTCCAGAAGTTAGATCAGATGGCAAATTGGATTTGGTGCTAGGTCTTTCCCTTTAGGTTTTACCCCAACAATGTTTTCATTAGTTTCGCTCACTCTCGAAATCAAGCATTTTACAGCAGGTTGGAGCAGCCTGTATCTCAGCACAGGAATAAGGTAGGGAAGAATTCTAAGGATCATTTTGACTGCCTCCAGAAGTTAGATCAGATGGCAAATTGGATTTGGTGCTAGGTCTTTCCCTTTAGGTTTTACCCCAACAATGTTTTCATTAGTTTCGCTCACTCTCGAAATCAAGCATTTTACAGCAGGTTGGAGCAGCCTGTATCTCAGCACAGGAATAAGGTAGGGAAGAATTCTAAGGATCATTTTGACTGCCTCCAGAAGTTAGATCAGATGGCAAATTGGATTTGGTGCTAGGTCTTTCCCTTTAGGTTTTACCCCAACAATGTTTTCATTAGTTTCGTTCACTCTCGAAATCAAGCATTTTACAGCAGGTTGGAGCAGCCTGTATCTCAGCACAGGAATAAGGTAGGGAAGAATTCTAAGGATCATTTTGACTGCCTCCAGAAGTTAGATCAGATGGCAAATTGGATTTGGTGCTAGGTCTTTCCCTTTAGGTTTTACCCCAACAATGTTTTCATTAGTTTCGCTCACTCTCGAAATCAAGCATTTTACAGCAGGTTGGAGCAGCCTGTATCTCAGCACAGGAATAAGGTAGGGAAGAATTCTAAGGATCATTTTGACTGCCTCCAGAAGTTAGATCAGATGGCAAATTGGATTTGGTGCTAGGTCTTTCCCTTTAGGTTTTACCCCAACAATGTTTTCATTAGTTTCGCTCACTCTCGAAATCAAGCATTTTACAGCAGGTTGGAGCAGCCTGTATCTCAGCACAGGAATAAGGTAGGGAAGAATTCTAAGGATCATTTTGACTGCCTCCAGAAGTTAGATCAGATGGCAAATTGGATTTGGTGCTAGGTCTTTCCCTTTAGGTTTTACCCCAACAATGTTTTCATTAGTTTCGCTCACTCTCGAAATCAAGCATTTTACAGCAGGTTGGAGCAGCCTGTATCTCAGCACAGGAATAAGGTAGGGAAGAATTCTAAGGATCATTTTGACTGCCTCCAGAAGTTAGATCAGATGGCAAATTGGATTTGGTGCTAGGTCTTTCCCTTTAGGTTTTACCCCAACAATGTTTTCATTAGTTTCGCTCACTCTCGAAATCAAGCATTTTACAGCAGGTTGGAGCAGCCTGTATCTCAGCACAGGAATAAGGTAGGGAAGAATTCTAAGGCTCATTTTGACTGCCTCCAGAAGTTAGATCAGATGGCAAATTGGATTTGGTGCTAGGTCTTTCCCTTTAGGTTTTACCCCAACAATGTTTTCATTAGTTTCGCTCACTCTCGAAATCAAGCATTTTACAGCAGGTTGGAGCAGCCTGTATCTCAGCACAGGAATAAGGTAGGGAAGAATTCTAAGGCTCATTTTGACTGCCTCCAGAAGTTAGATCAGATGGCAAATTGGATTTGGTGCTAGGTCTTTCCCTTTAGGTTTTACCCCAACAATGTTTTCATTAGTTTCGCTCACTCTCGAAATCAAGCATTTTACAGCAGGTTGGAGCAGCCTGTATCTCAGCACAGGAATAAGGTAGGGAAGAATTCTAAGGCTCATTTTGACTGCCTCCAGAAGTTAGATCAGATGGCAAATTGGATTTGGTGCTAGGTCTTTCCCTTTAGGTTTTACCCCAACAATGTTTTCATTAGTTTCGCTCACTCTCGAAATCAAGCATTTTACAGCAGGTTGGAGCAGCCTGTATCTCAGCACAGGAATAAGGTAGGGAAGAATTCTAAGGCTCATTTTGACTGCCTCCAGAAGTTAGATCAGATGGCAAATTGGATTTGGTGCTAGGTCTTTCCCTTTAGGTTTTACCCCAACAATGTTTTCATTAGTTTCGCTCACTCTCGAAATCAAGCATTTTACAGCAGGTTGGAGCAGCCTGTATCTCAGCACAGGAATAAGGTAGGGAAGAATTCTAAGGATCATTTTGACTGCCTCCAGAAGTTAGATCAGATGGCAAATTGGATTTGGTGCTAGGTCTTTCCCTTTAGGTTTTACCCCAACAATGTTTTCATTAGTTTCGCTCACTCTCGAAATCAAGCATTTTACAGCAGGTTGGAGCAGCCTGTATCTCAGCACAGGAATAAGGTAGGGAAGAATTCTAAGGCTCATTTTGACTGCCTCCAGAAGTTAGATCAGATGGCAAATTGGATTTGGTGCTAGGTCTTTCCCTTTAGGTTTTACCCCAACAATGTTTTCATTAGTTTCGCTCACTCTCGAAATCAAGCATTTACAGCAGGTTGGAGCAGCCTGTATCTCAGCACAGGAATAAGATAGGGAAGAATTCTAAGGCTCATTTTGACTGCCTCCAGAAGTTAGATCAGATGGCAAATTGGATTTGGTGCTAGGTCTTTCCCTTTAGGTTTTACCCCAACAATGTTTTCATTAGTTTCGCTCACTCTCGAAATCAAGCATTTTACAGCAGGTTGGAGCAGCCTGTATCTCAGCACAGGAATAAGGTAGGGAAGAATTCTAAGGATCATTTTGACTGCCTCCAGAAGTTAGATCAGATGGCAAATTGGATTTGGTGCTAGGTCTTTCCCTTTAGGTTTTACCCCAACAATGTTTTCATTAGTTTCGCTCACTCTCGAAATCAAGCATTTTACAGCAGGTTGGAGCAGCCTGTATCTCAGCACAGGAATAAGGTAGGGAAGAATTCTAAGGATCATTTTGACTGCCTCCAGAAGTTAGATCAGATGGCAAATTGGATTTGGTGCTAGGTCTTTCCCTTTAGGTTTTACCCCAACAATGTTTTCATTAGTTTCGCTCACTCTCGAAATCAAGCATTTTACAGCAGGTTGGAGCAGCCTGTATCTCAGCACAGGAATAAGATAGGGAAGAATTCTAAGGCTCATTTTGACTGCCTCCAGAAGTTAGATCAGATGGCAAATTGGATTTGGTGCTAGGTCTTTCCCTTTAGGTTTTACCCCAACAATGTTTTCATTAGTTTCGCTCACTCTCGAAATCAAGCATTTTACAGCAGGTTGGAGCAGCCTGTATCTCAGCACAGGAATAAGGTAGGGAAGAATTCTAAGGCTCATTTTGACTGCCTCCAGAAGTTAGATCAGATGGCAAATTGGATTTGGTGCTAGGTCTTTCCCTTTAGGTTTTACCCCAACAATGTTTTCATTAGTTTCGCTCACTCTCGAAATCAAGCATTTTACAGCAGGTTGGAGCAGCCTGTATCTCAGCACAGGAATAAGGTAGGGAAGAATTCTAAGGCTCATTTTGACTGCCTCCAGAAGTTAGATCAGATGGCAAATTGGATTTGGTGCTAGGTCTTTCCCTTTAGGTTTTACCCCAACAATGTTTTCATTAGTTTCGCTCACTCTCGAAATCAAGCATTTTACAGCAGGTTGGAGCAGCCTGTATCTCAGCACAGGAATAAGGTAGGGAAGAATTCTAAGGATCATTTTGACTGCCTCCAGAAGTTAGATCAGATGGCAAATTGGATTTGGTGCTAGGTCTTTCCCTTTAGGTTTTACCCCAACAATGTTTTCATTAGTTTCGCTCACTCTCGAAATCAAGCATTTTACAGCAGGTTGGAGCAGCCTGTATCTCAGCACAGGAATAAGGTAGGGAAGAATTCTAAGGATCATTTTGACTGCCTCCAGAAGTTAGATCAGATGGCAAATTGGATTTGGTGCTAGGTCTTTCCCTTTAGGTTTTACCCCAACAATGTTTTCATTAGTTTCGCTCACTCTCGAAATCAAGCATTTTACAGCAGGTTGGAGCAGCCTGTATCTCAGCACAGGAATAAGGTAGGGAAGAATTCTAAGGATCATTTTGACTGCCTCCAGAAGTTAGATCAGATGGCAAATTGGATTTGGTGCTAGGTCTTTCCCTTTAGGTTTTACCCCAACAATGTTTTCATTAGTTTCGCTCACTCTCGAAATCAAGCATTTTACAGCAGGTTGGAGCAGCCTGTATCTCAGCACAGGAATAAGGTAGGGAAGAATTCTAAGGCTCATTTTGACTGCCTCCAGAAGTTAGATCAGATGGCAAAGTGGATTTGGTGCTAGGTCTTTCCCTTTAGGTTTTACCCCAACAATGTTTTCATTAGTTTCGCTCACTCTCGAAATCAAGC